>NC_000081.6:63637450-63737450 GCF_000001635.26 Mus musculus
GATAAGCCTTGACAGAACACACAGACAAGAAAGCCCAGATACCTTCCATGTTTGCCTTCAGTTAACACCTTCTGCTGAAAGACACTAAGGACAAGCACAGAACCTCATCCCTTACTTATTATATTACTGCATTTTATTTTGTATCGTTATGTTTGGGCCTTAGACATCATCCAAGACTTCCTGAGTCTTAATTTTGGAGTGAAGAAGCAAACATTAAATTGGGACCCAAAAGATGAAAATGTTTATCCCTATTTTAAAGTCTAAAAGCTGCGTTCAGATTCCCTTTAAGGCATAACGCTCTGCAATACCTGATCCCACTGCTGAAAACCCACCAAGGGTTCACCACATTCTAACATGGCAAGGTGTACTTTTAACAGAAATTAAATTATATCTATTTATCATGTACAAGATGGGCAAGCCAGAAGAATGCCAAGGTAAATTAAATCAATCGGGCACAGATAGGCAAATGCATTAAGATGGTGTTTATATGTAGCATTTCTAAAAGATGACCTCATACAAATAAAGGGCAGAGTATGTTAATCAGGCACAGGAAACACCAGACAAATGATATGAAATGTCAGATAAACTGGAGGAATACACTTAAGAGAACTATTATGCAACCTGGTAATAATTCCATTGGTCACAAAAGCCGACAGTACACATCAACTCTTACACAAAGATAATAAGCATATTAATACTTATATGATGCCGTTATACAATCATATATATAATATATATAGTATATATAATGTATGATATATAACCTACATAACTCATTCTCAGATTTTTACATCTTAGATTTCACCATTGCCATATTTGGAAAACCTTCCCAAGCACATTAGGCAATCCCACAAGGCTCTGTGCTGCCCTGGCTGAGGACAAAGCACTGCTTCAAAATATCTGACATATTCTGTGCCTCCGTGACCCTAAGCTCCCAAAGACAGAGGCCATCAGTTGCACCTGTCACTTCCTACCACCAGCTTTTGCTTCTACCTATTTCAGAAATATATTTTGTCATGTTCTGAGTGTGTGAATTATGGTGTATGTGGGGTAGGACGTGCATGAGTAGAGGTCAACATCAATTTTTTTTCTTTTACTCTGCATCTTATTTTCTGAGATAGGGACTCTCACTGAACCTGAAGCTCACTGGCTGGCTGGTCAGCTGGTCAGGAATCCTTTAGGGATTCTCCTGTCTCCACTTCAAAGTGCAGTCTCTGCATGTCTACCTTTTTACATGGATTCTACTGACCAGAGCTTAGAGCCATTTCTCTAAGACTTTCACTGATATTGGCAAACATAAGATCCCACTGCTTGTAGTAATAAACAAGTGGTTCATAACTCTTCAGAAAGAATATGGTGATGATCAATACAATCCTAGGCACACACACACACACACACACACACACACACACACAGACACACACCCCACACTCCTCTCTTCCATTACACCAATTCATTTACTGCCCAGGAAAGTTGCTGATGAGATATTTCTCATCGAGTCATGCATAATTGGTTTAATGTTTCAGTCTCCCCAAAGCATTTGCATTTTAATAGGGGACAACATTTTATTAGCATTAATGTTAATTATTAAGTAAAATAGCTTCATTTTTACAGCACTTTAGACTTTACAAGGCACATTTACATATAGCATCAAATTTATGTCCACAAAGGTGAGAAGAGGCACAAGTTCCTATAAAGAGAAAGAAAGTTACCTTGAATTACACCTTCTTTCTGTGGCAAGAAGCATCCTTTTTACTTGGGAGAGGGGAGGAGAGACATTTAAAATAAGATACCATTGGTAAAGAAAAACTCTCAACTCTACATCATCTGTAGATTAGGAAATTTTTACTTCCTTATTAACAGCAAATAATGCTCATTGTATCAACTTTTACCCCCAAGAGGGAATACTGATACGATGTTTTTTTATTGGAAGAAGAAACAAAAATCGTTAAACAAGTTTCATTCATGACTGCTGAACTTCAGGACTTTGTCTACCTTGTGACTTTTGTCCTATGTTTTCCTTTAGTTTTAGTAGAGATGCCCTGGAGATGAGAAAAAGGAGATTCAGCTCCTGTCTTGGTTCTTTGGGTCTAGTCATTGAAAGCATTGAACAAGAAAAATGATGGTACCTGTAAAGAACTTTGCAAAGTTTACCAATGGCCATAGAAAAATTGCAGTATGTTGAGAACTTTAAGATAGGAAATACCAACCAGAAAACAGATCAGACATAATCAAGTTCACATCTAGGGGAGCAAATGATTACCATATATGAAAGTAAAGTAAACCTGACACTCTGTGCCCTGTGTCACCTTCCAGCCATGACACAGCATTGCCAAGCTCATAATTAACATTGCCAAGCAGTCTGGGCAAAGAAACATGCCATTAAAACTCTTTTTTATTATTTTAACTATGTGAATATGTATAAGGTGGGTGGGTGGGAATTTTCTGTGGATGGGAGTACCCACTAAATCTAGAAAAGGGTGTCAGATCCCCTAGAGCTGGAGTCATGCTGGACAAAAACTGCCAAGCATATATTGGGAACCCTAATTCTTTGAAAGAGTTGCAAGTGTTCTCAATTGCTGAGCTATCTCTCGTCCCACAATTAGAATTCCTTTGAATAAAATGTTCGGCATTCATTCAATAGGTACTCTGAAGAATAAGAAAGAGGAGTAACAAAGGAAGAAATCAACAATAGGCACTAATGCAGAGGTGGTTCATTTACTAAATTTAACATAGACTTTTAAAAATTGTGTTAATGTGCTCAAAAACATCAAGAGCAGGCTACAGAACACTATCAGAAAGGGAAATCTGTAATAAAGACTCAAACATAAATTAAAGAATTGAAAATACAATAACCAAATACTATAATGATTAGATATAGTAAGTTAAGGACAGCTCATACAAAGACTGGTAGTCTGAGATTCACCAATAGAAAATGTCCAATCTGGAGCCTGGGGTGGGGCAGGGGTTGGGGGTGGGGAGAAACAGAGTATTGAAAATCCAAACAAAAGGATAGAGGGTTAAATCTATAATGAAGACTTACTATATAATAGATAATATAGCGCTAATATTATAATAAAGATTCTTTTAGGCAAGAGAAGTTTTAGAGATAAGAGGACTTCTTTGCAATGACCAAAAAAAGATCGTATACCTAAAGGACCAAATACTCTTCATGTGCATGCACAGAAAGCCACAGGATTAGATTGTAGAAAATGACAGAACTATCAGGAAAGAGACAAGATGATAACCATGGTGGAAAGTTTACCAAACTTCTCTGTAATTGTTCGCAAACACAGGCAAAACCCACTTTCGTGTTTCTTTGCCTAAACTTCTTGACAATGTTAGTAATGAATTTAGCAGTGCTGTATCATGGCTGGAAGGTGACACCTATCTACATTAGAAATAGAGAGAGAGAAAGAGAGATTGATTTAACTCCACATCTAGCAAATATCTTTCTATCTTCACTTTATTATACCCAAGTTTCACTTTATTTAGTCTGTATTTCTCACTCACAACCTCTTAATGATAAGAAAAATACCCTGAAATTTCTAGAACACTGGCTGCAGTAATGATATTCTTTCAAATATACTTGAAACATACATTCAGATTGATTATATGCTTGACATGAAAGCAAGCTTCAATGTTTTCCATCATTTACATCATTTGAAATATTTTGTAAGGAGACACAAGTTGTAATGAAAACTAATAATAATAGAACATTAAGAAATTCATTTACCTTCTTAGAAGGGGGAACAAAATAACCATGGGAGGAGTTACAGAGACCAAGTGTGAAGCAGAGACTGAAAGAATGACCATCCAGAGACTGCCCCACCTGGGGATCCATCCTATAGACAACCACCAAACCCAGACACTATTGTAGATGCCAACAAGAGCTTGTTGACAGGAGCCTCATATAGCTGTCTCCTGGGAGGCTCTGCCAGTGCATTGCAAATAGAGAAATGGATGCTCACAGTCATCCATTGGACAGAGCACAGGGCTCCCAATGAAGGAGCTAGAGAAAGGACCCAAGGAGTTGAAGGAGTTTGTAGCCCCTTAGGAGGAACAACAATATGAACTAACCAGTATCCCCAGGGCTCCCTGGGACTAAACCATCAATCAAAGAATACACATGGTGGGAATCATGGCTCTAGCTGCATATGTAGCAGAGGATGGCCTAGTCAGTCATCAGTGGGAAGAGAGGCCCTTGGTCCACTATAGGGGAATGCCAGGGCCAGGAAGCAGGAGTGGGTGGGTTGGTGAGCAGGGGGAAGGGGTAGGAGAGGGGAGTTTTCAGGGGGGAAACCAGGAAAGGTGATAACATTTTAAATGTAAATAAGGAAAATACCTAATAAAAAAATAAATAAATGTAAAAAATAATTTATAGTAGAAGAAAATGAAACAGATACAAAGCATTTAAGTATAAAGCAAAGATATTCACTATCTCCAATTATGCAGATATATCTCCCTCTTAATTTCTTTCACTTCCAGTTTCATCAAAAAAAATGAATTGATATGATATTTAAAAACAAAGAAATTAATTTAGTTTTTTCTTTTTATTGGATATTTTCTTTATTTACATTTCAAATGTTATCCTTTTTCCCAGTTTCTCTCCCTCCTGGAAACACCCTATCCCATCTTCCCTCCCCCTGCTTCTATGAGGGTGGTTCCTCCACCCACCCACCCACCCACTCCTGCCTCCACACCCTTAATTCCCCTACACTGGGGCATCTATTAAGCCTTCATAGGACCAAGGACCTCTCCTCCCATTGATGCCTGACAAGGCCATCCTCTGCTACATATGCAGCTGGAGCCATGTGTACTCCTTTGTTGATGGCTTAGTCCCTGGGAGCTCTGGGGGGGTCTGGTTGGTTGATATTGTTGTTCTTCCTATGGGGTTGCAAACCTTTTCAACTCCTTCAGTCTTTTCTCTAACTCCTAACTGTCTGAAAATTAAACAATGAATTACCATCAATGAATGATAAAACCAGTTAAACATGAGAGATCGGGTTAACTAATGCTTGAGGATGTAACAGTTGAAAGCATGTAGTGATCAGCTAAATCTATTCACAAGTTAGAAAAGATAAACTGCAAAAATCATCTCAAGGAGTTGATGTTTCAAAAATAATATTAAACAAATACAAATGAAAAGAAGATGGAAGGAAGAGCGTAATTTGGATTCTGGCACGGACGAATCAGAAAAGAGTTAATGAGTCCACAGCTGGGTCTGAGAAAACTCATAAATCAATGCAGCCACAGATCAATGAAAGGCAAAGAGAGAAAGAGTTGACTAAGATGAAAATGTCAAAGCTTAAAACCACTTAATATCATTTAGAGAAAGATTAGTAAGTCTCATTTGAGTGCTGGACTCTGATTATAGAACAAAATATTCAATATGTAAAGATATCAATTGCTTCAAGTTAACATATATGCTCTGATCTCCATATCAAATACCCAGACCTGTTCATGAATGTTAGCCAGCTGATGGTAAATGTATAGAAAATGTAAAAGGTTGAGATAGATAATTACAAAGAACAATTAGATAAGCTACATTATGGGATGGATATCAAGATTGATCACAGAGTCATAGTTAACTAAGTCTATACACAAATAAACAAAGAGATCAATAAAGCTAAAAATAGAAATACAGAAACAGGCTCATCCACTGTCACAAAAATTACAATGAAGAAAACACTGTTGTTCAGTGGAAAATAATGAAGTTTAAAAACGTTTTCCTTTATTTTATTTTATACACATCAATAGTTTATGAGCTTTATGTCTATTGGCCATGTTGGGGGACACCCGAGGTAGCCAGAAGAAGAGTGTTAGATCCTCCGAAACTGGGATTACAAAGGGTTATGAACAACAATGTAAGTGCTGGGAATCAAAACCAGGTCCTCTGCAAGAGAAGCCAGTACTCTGAGCCATCTCTCCAGTCCCAAGAGGGATCTTTCAATAAATGATGTCATGACTATATATATGTGTGTGTGTGTGTGTGTGTGTGTGTGTGTGTGTGTGTGTGTGTGTGTATCAAGTCCTCAGAAGTACTTCATGTCTAGATGAAAATATTCAAAGCAATATTGTTTCTACAAAATAACCTGGAAGAGTATCCTTCCTGACACTTTGAATAGACAAATATTAAAAAAGAAAGACAGGACAGATATATGTTTACTAACCACAAAGAGAAAGATTGATAATTGAAAAATTGAAAGGCTTTCATTTTTCCTAGTGAGGACACATGTTCACAGCCTGGTGCTTCTCTGCTTGCCCACACTGCATGTAGGTGACACTCATCAGACCTTCTTCTGCACCCGCAACCCCCTTTCTGATTCCCGCAGTGCTCTTCAGCTCACATGTTGGCTTTTTGTTTTACTTTCAAGAGAACCAGTGGTACTTCTCCCTCTGTGCGTAGCTTGTTTCTCTTAACATGGTGTCTTCCATTCCCTTTCATTCGTTTTGCTGCAAATGACAGGATACTACTGTTCCTTGTGACTTAATAATATTCCATTGTATTATATACACTACATTTTCTGTATCCAGGCATCGGTTGATGAACACAGAGGCTTATTCTGTGTCATAGTAGCCAGTGTCTCTTCTGTATGGTAATATCATTCCCATTGGATATATAGCTGGGCGTAGAAAAGTCCCATCATTGGTAGCTATATTTTTAGAGTTTTGCTTTGTTTTGTTCTCTTTCTTTTTCTTTGGGGGTGGGGGTCTTCACATTGTTTTCTAGAGCAACTTATGAATTTATATTCCCCACCAAAAGAATATAAGAGTTACTTTTTTTCTCCACATACCCACCAGCATCTATTATTTGTTGTTTAATGGTCACCCCAAGTGGAGGGAATTGCAGCTTTGATTTTTTTTTTATTTCCCAAAGAGTATCAGGCATCGAAATAATAAAAGAATTTCAAATTGGTAATCAAACCAAGAGCATACCAAGAACTTAGAAAATAAGAACAAATCAAAGCAAAACCAAGTATAAGAAAATAAATGGGCCACAGAAGACATCAGTGAGTAAAGTGGGAGAATGTGACAGTTTGTTATTTGAAAAGTAATTAATCAAACTTGACAAGAGTTCAGAGAGAAAGGGAGAGAGGAGGAAAGAGAGAAATAAAGTGAGATAGGTAAAAAGTTAATAAGTACTAGAGAAATTCAGTAACCCTGAGGATTGTTTTGTGAGACTATACCCTAACAGAGGGAACTATCGAGACAAAATAGTCAAGTTTCTACATAGATATGACCTACCAAAATTGACACGAGAGGATATAAAAACCTGTATAGACAGAAACAAGTCATATGACCTGCAGACTGGGTGATTCTGTTATTCAACTTGATCAAAATTTTAAAGAAAACCGTAACACCAGTGCTTCTCAATCAATGTCACAGATTGACATGGAAAGAACCCTCTCAAACTTAAGATGAGGATTATGGCCAACTCCTGAAAATGACACCACACACATACACACACACACACACACACACACACACACACACACACACACCACAAACACTATAGACCAATATCACTGAAAATGCAAAAGGCCTTTTAAAAAAAACTCAAGAAATTAACCATCAAAAAAAAAAAAAAACAAAAACCAAAAAAAAAAAACCAAACAACCCAATCAAAAAATGAAGTATAGAACTAAACCGAAAATTCACAGCAGCTGAATCTCAAATGACCGAGAAGCACCTAAAGAAATGTTCGAAGTCCTTACTGATCAGAGAAATGCAAATCAAATGACCCTGAGATTCCACCTCATACCAATCAGAATGACTAAGCTCAAAACCTCAGGTGACAACACATGTTGGCAAGGATGTGGAGAAAGAGGAACACTCTTCCATTGCTGGTGGGATCACAAACTGGTGCAACCACTCTGGAAATCAATCTGGAGGTTACTCGGAAAATTGGAAATAGATCTACCTGAAGACCCAGCTATACCACTCTTGAGAAGATACCCAAAAGATGCCTCACCATGACACAAGGGCACGTGTTCCACTATGTTCATAGCAGCTTTGTGATAGCCAGAAGCGGGAAACAACCTAGATGTCCCACAACAAGAAGAATGTATACAGAAAATGTGGTTCATTTTACACAAAGGAATACTACTCAGCTATTAAGAATGAGGACATCCTGAGTTTTACAGACAAATGGATGAAACTTGAAAATATCATTCTGAGTGAGGTAACTCAGACCCAAAAGGACCTTCATGGTATGTACTCACTAATAAGTGGATATTAGCAAAAAACAAACAAACAAACAAACAAAAAACAGGATACCCAAGATACAGTCCACAGAACTCAAGAAGGTCAATAAGCTGAAGGCCCCAAGTGAGGATGCCTCAGTCCCACTTGGGAGGGAGAAGAAAGCAACCACAAGGGGAGAGGGAGGGAACTGGGAGGGCAAGTGGGAGGGAAGGGAAAATGGTATTGGGTTAGGGAAAATGACTGAAGTCCTAAGGGCCAGCAACCTTGGAAAATAGGAGATTGGGGGTACCAGAGACCTGACAGGTGAGAGACTCTCAGGACTCAAAGGGAGTCCTTAGATGAAATGCCTGACAGTAGGGAGAGGGAACTTTTAGAGCCCACCTCCAGCAGGAAGACAGGGCATCAAGTGAGGCATAGGGTTGTCATCCCACAGTCACAACTCTGACCCATAATAGTTCCTGTCTGAAAGAACTGCAGGTGTAGAAATGGAGAGGAATCTGAGGAAAAGAAGGTCCAGTGACAGGCCCAAAGTTGGATCTAGCTCAAGGGGAGGTCCCAAGGTCTGACACTATTACTGAGGCTATGGAATGCTCAAAAAAAAGGAGCCTAGCATGACTGCCTGAAAAGACCCAACAAGCAGCTGAAAGAGTCAAATGCAGATATCAATGGACAGAAGCTGCTGACCCCTGTGGCTGAATTAGGGAAAAGCTGGAAGAAGCTGAGGAGGAGGGTGACCCTGTAGGAGGACCAGCAGTCTCAATTAACCTGGACCCCCAAGATCTCTCAAACACTGGACCACCAACCAGGGGGCATATACCAGCTGATATGAGGCCCCCAACACATATACAGCAGAGGACTTCTGAGTCTGGGTTGAATCAGAGATGATGCACCTAACCCCCAAGAGACTGGAGGCCCCAGGGAGTTTAGAGGTCAGGTGGGGTTGGGTGGGGGTGGGGACATCCTCATGGAGACAGGAAGCCAAGGAAGAGGTATGAGATGTGGAAAAGTCAGAGGGTGGACAGGGGTGGAAGGGAATTCAATATGGAGTGTAAATAAATAAATAAATAAATGGTTTTTAAAAGATTAATACTTTTTTTAAAAGGAAAAGAAACTAAAATTTAATTTTAAATAATATTTTTAAAGAACCGAAATATAGGCTGGCAAGATGGTTCAACTAATAAAGTTCTCTAAGGCCAAGTCTTGATGCCCTGAGTTTAATCCCAAATGTCTACATGGTAAGAGAAGAAAATCACTCCAGCAAGTTTTTCTCTGACTTTCATACTGGGTAACATGGCACACAATAAATAGATGCATGAATGAATGCATGAAGGTATGAATGAATGAGTGAATGAATGAGAATTAAAATGTTTCAAAGCACTGTAACATAATAATATTTGCAAATTAAGAACAATATACAGGAGCCACTAAGATGGTTCAGTTGGTAGGACACTTGCCACCAAGGCTGAAGACCTGAGTTCCATCCGTAGCATTCACGTGGTAGGAGAGAATCCACTTACCTAGCCTGCACACACACTCACATGCACACTAACACACTCACTTGCATGCTCACACATATATAGTCACACGCTTGCATGCACATTCACATACACGCTCACACATATACAGTAACATTCACACACATACACAGTCACTCACATACACACAGTCACTCATACACACTCTCACACATATACAGTCACACGTTCACACATATACAGTCACAATCACACACATACACAGTCACTCACATACACACAGTCACTCATACACACTCAAACATGTATACACACTCACAGTCATATACATAGTCACTCACAAACACAATCACACAAGATCACTCAAACACACACATACACTCATACATACATAGTCATACAAACTCACTCACATGCTCACATGCACACGCAAACACCATTACACACACACATATACAGTAACACACACACATTCACACACAGTCACACACAGTGACTCGAACACACACACACAGCTATAATAATAATGAGAAGGAACAAGTGGGGGAGAAAGAAATGCATTTTTAAAGAACGACATACAGAAAAAGCCATGGCTACAATGCTCATAGCTCTTTAATTACTTGAGGACACCCACACATTCTACTCTGATCTAACTCAAGACCTTGCTGAGCACTTAAAGAAGAAGCAGAATGTGAACTGAAGGGATGCTCTGCATTGCCGTTTAACTGGACTATGGCTGCCTCTTGGCAGCTGGGGAGAATGAAGGAGTCAGTGCCTACCCACAAGAGCACCAGTTTTCCCTTCATCAGAATCCTTCCCCCACCCCCACCCCCACCCTGACTGCCCTGCAGACAAGCCCCACCCCCACCCCACCGCACAGCTGACTGCCAGACAAATTCGAAGTATGGGCTCCTCAGAGAACGAGTCCACATGCACGGCTGCCTTCATCTCCTAGCCCCTAAGACCATCTTCTTGCAACAGTACCCAGACTTGGAAACAAGACAATTATTTTTTCTAAGGGGCTTGCAGAGAGTAGAGAAAGAAAGCTGGAAAGGAGAAGGGGAGTCAGGGGACAGGAGAACCACACAGTGTGGTTCCTTTTCAGGAAGCAGCCGGGCTGGATCTCCAAGGGCAACTCCTGTTTTCTCAAGATGCATTTTCTTTGAGGTCCCCCACTCCGGATACCCCAGTGCCCTCCTTTCAGCCCCAGCCTTTGCATCACCACCAGCCAGGGGAAGGAGCCGTGGCATAGCGGCGGTCACAGTTCACTTGGATAAACTCTACCATAATCTTCAGAAACCTCAATGCACAAGGTGCAGAGGAAGATTGGAGGAAACTTGTTTTTCCGTTGGTTTCTCTGTGACTGCTGTGGCCAGTCATTCCTAGAACAGGAAGCTGGGGAAATTTAGGTAGGAGACATTATTCTGACCAGTCAGGTTTCTTCACCAGTCTAGGGTACAACTGATTAGGAAAAGCCTCCTTGCATAACCTTCTTCCTGGGGGTGGGGTGGGGGGGTGGGGGGGGGGGTAATGGGAGCAGCTTCCCATGAAAAGGTGAATGGGCTCTGGCTTGCTCAGAGACACAGAAAGCTCTCTTCAGTCGCCGGGCTCCTGCCCCCACCCCACTCGTAGCTCTTAGGGCCGGAAATGGGACCTATCCATTCACTCACCAAGTGTTTATAGACTGTCTTTCCTACTAGGTGTTTGGAAAACCTCAATAAACAAAATGAAGGACTCTGTGCCAATGGATTTATATTTTAGTACAGTGAGAGAGTAAATGGAAATAAATAAGTCGGTGCCGTATTAGAAGGTGCTAAGAGAAGCCTTTTAAAAGGCAGAAAGTGGCAGGGTGAGAGGCATTGAAGGGGGATGGGAAAAGAGCTAGGCTGCCATTTTGGACAGTCCACGGAGCCTGGGCAGACTGGGTGAGGATGGCTCATGAAGGGGCAGTACAGGCTGGATGCAGAAGCGACCTCTGTGTACCAGGTAAAAAAAACAAAAAAAAAAAAAAAAAAAACACTGTGAGCACCAGAAAACGCAAGGAGAGTGTGCACTTGGGGCGGTTGTTCCGTGGGACCCTGTAAAGACTCGGCCTGGCCCATTTGGTTATGTAAAACAGCCGCCCTTGCTATTCTCTAAGCAGAGTGGATGATGCTTGTTCATGCTAGAGCCCACTCTGGAGAGGGAGCATAGAACTTCCACGTGCGATTCACAGCCATCCACACTGGAGACCCCTGACACTTCTGAGGACAGCCAGACGACCTACAGGTTAACCCCGCCCCCGATGGCCTGGAAGGGTGTGTAGGGGAGAAGAGAAAACGGCAAGGAATCATTCCACAGACTCAGAAAGACGTCAGTAGGCGAGTTTGAAGGGTTTGCCCTTGGAAATGAATGGTTTTATGTTAAACTGCTCCCCTTTCCTTTCCTCTCTCTATTTTTCTTGTGACCAAAGAGACAGATTCCAAAGACCACTAGAAGGTGCACTCTATGCCCTCCAAATACAGCCCCTCTAAGCTGGTGGTTATGGCTCCTTCACTCCAGCTCGCTGCCCAGGCCACCCACACTGCCTTACAGGGTGAAATTGCTCTTTTAAAAACACAGACACGGAGCCCTATTTGAGGGGAATTCTTCCAAGGTTGTCCGTTCCTTTGGAGCAAGACCCATCAGCTTCTAAAAGAGGAGGGAATCGTGTTCTAGAAGTCTGAAAGTGTCAGGGAGGGTAAGGGGAACACACAAACAGGGAAGCCACCAAGACAGCTGTGTCTCTCACCCCAAATTGCAAACAAATGAAAGCAAGACCACGAGGTTGGAAAAATACATTGACTTGACCCCCTCCCCCCAAAAAAATCATTGCCCATTTAATTCTGGAGAAAGAAAGCTATTTAGAGATAGGCCAGTCCTGAAATCAACCTGTGTCCCACATGTACAAGTTCAAGTCCAAGTAGCTAACACTCAATCACATCGCAGCCACTTGCAGAGAAGTATAAGCCCAGAATTACAAGCCTCATGCAGATGGCGTTAGCCCAGGGAAGCCCCTCCTGTTAGCACAGGCTGACGGATAGCAAATCCTCCATAGCATCCTGGGGTCAGGTGCTTGGCTACAGCTCACTGTCTGATCATTGTTCACTCCATATCTCGTACCGAGCTGCAACCAGGAACTTGAACAGAGGTCAGACCCTGAGCCCTGCCAGAGTTTGAGGGGAAGTCCAGCATTTCGTATGGATTCCATGAGAATCTGCAGGAAACCTCCTGCCCAGCCCAAGTAGTGGCACTCAGATATCAAACTAGAGTGAGAGCAATAGATGGATCTAACATCTATTAGAAAGGACTGTCTTTGGGACAAGGGAGTAGCATCCTCTATCCCGGATCCACTTGTCCTTATAGGATGCATGAACACCCAGGATGTTCAGTCATTTGCACATCCCCACCCTCCTCAGCAGGGTTCCCGATCTCAGTACATAATAAGTACCTTTCCCAGGGGCAGCTCCAATACTAGACTTTGCAATGATCGGAGGTGAATAGAGCTCCCTGGACCCAGAAGGAAGGAAGGGGGCAATTTATTAGATCACACTGCTTTTGTCTTCGTTTGTTCATCCGTGCATTCATTCACAGAGAAGGACAGAGCTTGGCATCTGTGAGGCTAAGTGTTTAGAAGATCTAAATGCAACTTACCTACCTGCCATGCCCAGAGGGAGCTCACAAAATCAAATCCTGATCATGTTGAGGGAAGCATGTGTGGTGAGGAGGTGCGTTTTCTGAGCCTCGGTTTCCTTGTTTGCAACAAAAGGACATAGTACTTACGTGTTGTCTGGTACACTGCACAAATGTGAAAAATGCTACTAGTCCATAAGGCTAAAGAGCATAATTTTAAGGCCTGGCTACCAGCTCCTATCATGTGTGCTCAAGGATGTGAACTCTTATAAAGAGGATTTTTTTTCTGGGAGAAATATGAAAGAAGGAATTGGTTTTCCTTGCCATGTACAACTGAGAACAAAAGTGGGAGGAAGGGAAGAAACAGGCGCACTTGCTGGGCTGTTCACCATCATCAATGCATATAAGAAACATCAAGGTGAGAACAAACAAGGTACTGCTGTGTGACGGGAGGCAGAAGTCAGCCACGGGAAGAGTCTGCCAATAGGGCTACGCATTAGCTACAAAGGGAAATTCAGAGCCTTGGCAGCAGAGAAGCCTGGCAGAAAGGACCTTAGGCAAATAGCTCACATCACCAGTAATGAGGGAAGCTGGCATTATGTGTATCCACCATAGTGCTTGAAAAGACACAGTAGCCCTTCCACGATGCTGGGGCTAGAAATGCGGGAGTTGAATCTGATCACAAGGCATCGTGGGGAAAACTGGCTTGAGGAAGAGTCTACAACATACCTCAATCTGTGTCCTTCCAAGGTAGTATTGTCGCAAAAGACAGGAAGCTTTTCTGAGCTTAAGGAGGCTAACGAAACTCAAGTTTAATGTGGGACTCAGCTCCTCATTTTGGCATGATTTGTGATTGGGACATTAGTAAAACTCACATGAAATTCACAGATTAAAGGAACAACTTACCTCGCTTTAATGGCTTAATTGGTTGCAATCCAAGAATTGAATGAATATATATATATATATATATATATATATATGTGTGTGTGTGTGTGTGTGTGTGTGTATATACATATATATACATGTGTATATATATATATATATATATATATATATATGTATGTATATACACACACACTTTTGGCACTATGTCTAAAATATATTTTATATATGATATATACATATATGCCATATATAGACACATATGTATATGATACACATTTTTAAAAAACTTGGTCAGTTGCATTGGGAAAATTACTTATACTGTCCTCTTGGTTTTATATTGTCAGTATCAACAAAAGGGGTATGGTGTAGAAACCCCTAACCCCCACTCTGACACACACACACACATCAAAGACCAGCACAAAGCATACCAGAGTGTGAGGCCTGAGCTGAGTTTCTGTAAACCCATATATGCCATATGTGTCTCACACCTTTCTCATTTATCTTCAAGGCTTCCAGTGTCCATGATAAGATGGCAATGATGCAACATGGACTCATTTACTCATTGATGCCGTCCCATAACGACCCATCCACACTAGCTAGGGCTTTTAAGATGTACCCCCTAGGACCCACATTCCACATCTCATCTTCATTCCTGACAGTACAGCAGAATATCCCCGCTACTGCTACACACCATGCTACCACAGGTCGATCATGAACAAGCCAGAAGACAGTTTGGCCCCTCGAACTATCAAACTCTTTGTTGACCTGGACTCTTCTTGTGAAATTTAGGTCACAGGGTCAGCACCTATCTGTCCTACATGCCAGACCAGGGACCCAGATTGTCTGTGGCACCTACACAAAGCACAGATAAAAACAAAATCAATCTAGATCAGACTGCTGCCATTTTGGAAATTCATGGGCTGGACCATCCCAGTGAACGGACACAATGTTGTCCTCCACACCCAAATGGACCCAAGAACTAAATTAGAAAATGGAGACAAAAAGTTGTTTCCTCCTCTTAGCCGATTAGGACAATCTAAGGAAAGTGCAAGAGCGCCCCCTGCTGCCAGTATTTGGAATTGTTTGATTCACCCTGAACATAGTTCAGCTTCAAGATGTGCAGCCTGGAGGCTTGAAATCAAGCCTCCTGCTCCCAGTGCGCACATTTTTCAAACACTACGCACACAGCTGCCCTTAAGCCAGTACTTAAGACTTCACCTGCATTATCTCGCTTCATCCCTTGAACAGTCTCAGGGCCTGGCAGAACAGCTACCATTGTGGCCTCTAACAGACAATTTAAAACCAGCCATGTAAGATGGTGTATAAAGTTGCTTACTCAAGGTCAGAGAGACTCTTTTTTTTTTTAAAGTAGCTCCATCTTTAAAATATGACATTCCTCCAAAGGATCTCTTCTAAATCCCCTTGCATACATAACAACCTAAGCTATATGCTGTATCTCCTAGGTGCACAGGACTGGGGAGTGAGAATGGGGTTCAAAAGCAATCCAATGATGTGTGCCTTTGTAAATCTATACATTCGTTAATGCTGTTATTTTCTCCCATGAATTAACAATTTTTACTCTTCTCTTGCTAACATGTACCAGGATAGAAATGAGTATGGTATATGTGTGTCTTTGTAAATCTATACATTCATTAATGCTGTTATTTTCTCCATGAATTAACAATTTTTACTCTTCTCTTGCTAACATGTACCAGGATAGAAATGAGTATGGTATATGTGTGTCTTTGTAAATCTATACATTCATTAATGTTGTTATTTTCTCCATGAATTAACAATTTTTACTCTTCTCTTGCTAACATGTACCAGGATAGAAATGAGTATGGTATATGTGTGTCTTTGTAAATCTATACATTCATTAATGCTGTTATTTTCTCCCATGAATTAACAATTTTTACTCTTCTCTTGCTAACATGTGCCAGGATAGAAATGAGTATGGTATCCGAATAAAAACTTCTGGATTACAAAGCGCATAGATCCTACTCCAAGGGGTTAAGGTTCTCAAGTGGGAAACAGAGAAATCCAGTGTGATAAAAGAGCTTCTCTTCAGGGACCAGTGGCTATGAAGAGTAAGATAAAAAGTCCTATAAGCGTTTGTACCAACTGAACGATCGTTTCCTCAGAGAAACTATAAAGCTATCCTCAGCCTTCCTCGTAATGTTGACATACAAGAGTGTGTTTCTCTGTTGAATATACAATGAAATACTGTTTGTTCAAATTTGTGTTCTTTCCGCTGGACCCTCAAATGGCAATTGAGAAATGGAGACAGATTTTGTTTTCCCAAGGTGGCCTGGTACAACTCCCAAAATGGAACTTTGTGTCGTTAGAACAGTTGAGAGGATCGTAGAAAGATGGACCCAAATATCAGCCAGAGAATTAGACCAGAAAATGGAACCAAAGTACCTGTCAGTCCAAGGATGTAGTGGCACTACGTGTACACCAACTGGGAATGTTGTGGTCCCAGGGGAATTAATATGAGAACCTATGATTACACACACGTGGCTCTTCTCAAGGGGGGTCTGGGATTGGTGGGAAACAATGGGTTTTCATGTCTAATAGTCTGAGTCCACAGTGGGAGACAGCTATTTCCCTAATCTTCCTGAGGTCATCTTTCTGCCTAAGGGTCATCTTTCCAGGTCAGATGATAGCTAAACTTGCCATCCCTTCAACATCAAGAACATAGAGTTTCAAAGGGTGAATTGCTGGGAGAAAAGGAAAAGTCAGGAAGACCAAAGGGAGACATTCAAGAGCTGGCATGCCACAGTCCCACACTTTTCTCAAATCCAGACTGTTCAATATCAAATTGTTGGCAGGCGGTTTGCATGGACTCTGCTCTGTGATAGCTGGGTACTACGTGAAAGAAAATGTCACTCTGTTGTGATGGGTTTAGACATCATGAAAGTTCAGAATACATAGACTCCAGGGAGTCTAAAGCTATCAGATACTGGTACTAGAACAAGGGAACGTACTGATGCGTATCTTAGGAGAAGACATGCATTGATCAGTTCAGTTTTAAAAGTGAATTTGAAAGAAATAGAAAAGGCACCATTCTTGCAATTTGAACATCAAGATTCAACCTCAAGTCTACTGTTCACTTATGTTGTGATCTTGAGCAAGATAGCAAATGTCTCAGACCCAAAACTGTCATCAGTAAAGTGTGCACAATGTTAGATGCAACTAGTTCCGGTTTGTCATACAATCCTGGTAAGACAGCTGTCATTACCCCATAGTTCACAGCAGAGGAAACTGATGCTCAATAGGTTAAATGAACTTCCAAGGTCAAAAAGCTGGTAAGTCAGAGCCCAGCTACAAAGCCAGGCACTGTCATGGGTCTTTCACATCCCTTGCTCATACTAACATGCTGGCCTTAATACTATTTACTGAAGACATTGGAGAGATGAAGCAGTAAGGGTGGTCTGAGTTCAGTTCTAAGTACCCAGGTCATGTGGCTCACAACTGCTTCTTGTAACATCATCTCCAGGGGATACAATAACTCTTCTCTTCCTATGCTCACATGCACATGTACACACAGAGACACATACAGGTACACACATGCACATGCGTACATACACATGAACAGACACACACTTAATAAATACATACCTTTAAAAACTTAATTGTAGAACTCTGCCCATTCCCTGTCTCCCACCCTCTACTCTAGCACTTAGCACAGAGTTTAGCATATAATAGGTCTGAAGTTTGTTGAATGAACCAATCCAGGGGCTAATGAATGGGAAAGCTAGTAAATAGTGCATAACTCTTAGAGTATGATTATCTTGTGTTCCTAAGGTCAAAAATCTATTTCTCTGAGTTGTATGTGGATGCTTCAGACACTGATGTTGTGTGTGGGGTTTTGGAACTACAATACATGCACTGTGCAAAGCAGAGGGAACATGAGGATAAAACACAGACAAAACCCATGGTCATTACATTTGCAGCCACCCAGATGTGCCAAACACCTGTATCCGGAAACTCTGGGAGTTTTCTGGGCGGTAGCCCCTTCGAATGTCAGCTGACAACCCTTATTTTGAACCGCATGTGGGAATGCCCTTGCGATGCAATTCCAGCCTTTTTACCATCAGCGTTAGATGCACGGGAACCATCAGGCTTGGAATTGGATCTATTCTCTGCATTTCCAAAGCACTGGCTTAAAGTGAAACATCAGAAAGCTTTACGGTCAAATAACCAAGGTGATCAGATAACCCTTCATTAAGCCCAGAAAGGCCATCGATGCCTGCCTCCACCTCCCCATGCTGGAGAAAGGGGGTCTGCATGGCTCAGGCCTCCCAGACAGCATCCTGTTTGCAGCCTATGCTTTAAAAGCCTTTATGATCTGCCCAGCAACAGCTTTCGTTCTAGACTGCAGAGTGTGTTGTATAAGCTCAAGGATAGTCAGGTGTTCCCTGCCTCATTCCTATGTCACCCCTTTCTAGGTTCCTTGACTGGGAAGAGAAACTCTGCGACTCAGGCGCCTCTGTAAAATAGGAATAATAGCACGGAGGAGCTTAAATGAGTGCCCTGAGTGCAATGGCAGAATGCTAATCACAAAGTTTACCAAGCTGGAGTTGGCAAACAGTGGCATAGTTTTAAAAAGTGAAGTTAATTGTAGACTATGTAAAAGGAAGCGAGATTAAGTTCCACAGAAAATATAAGGCCATTTAATTATATTTCTTTTTCAAGACCCAGCTAAAGCATCTTTCTTTGGAGCCCCTGAGTCTCCTTGTGCATAGCCTGTCAGACTCTCCTCTGAGCCTAACTTCAGGGTTCCAGAGAACACACTCATTATCAGCTGTCTATCAAGCGGTTGTACAGTCCCAGGGAAGATATAGATCAAAGCAAGGGCCCTGTCTCACCAAGCCTTCCAGCTCTGCCAGTGACTATAAATGAATGGCCTGTGCTAACCAAAACTGTTGATATGAACTTCTAACTAACCCAAACGAAGTGATGGTTGAGTGCCTACATGTCACTTCAGGGAAAGAAGTGTTGTTCCATATTAAGACTTAGAAATGAATATGAACTCTCCTAAGAGAAACAGTGACAGAATAGAGAGCAAATGTCAGCACCATCTGACCCCAGTCCAGTCCTGTTTCCACGGAGTACAAGATATGAAGTATCTTCTCGGGGAGAGGTTTCTTGGTTGAACTTGAATTTCTTTGGGTTTAGAACTCTGGTCATCAGTCTTGGCACCAAGGGTCCTTACCTACTGACCCATCTTACCATCCCTTGAATCTAAAATAAGCCAAAATAATTTCACAGCAAAAGCATGTCCCATGCAGCATCAAGACAGATGTGTTTGTTATATTATACATGTGATTATTTTTTCCTTTTTTTATCATTTCCAAATCTTTTTAATTAGGTATTTTCTTCATTTACATTTCATATGCTATCCCAAAAGTCCCCCATACCCTTCCTCCCACTCCCTTACCCACCCACTCCCACTTCTTGGCCCCTGTGCTGGGGCATATAAATTTTGCAAGACCAAGGGGTCTCTCTTCCCAATGATGGCCGACTAGGCCATCTTCTGCTACGTATGCAGCTAGAGACAAGAGCTCCGGGGGTACTGGTTAGTTCATATTGTTGTTCCTCACATTTAACTGCATATCCTGGAGGAACAGGCAGCCAGAACCGTGTGAGATAGAGCCACATAGGTGAAAGGCAAAAACATCTTGTTTGGTGGTCAGCTCTAGTGGGGGTAGTACTACTACCACTGACCTAGATAGGGCAGGTGCAGCACTAAGACCTGGCATCTGATCCAGCCCAGCCCTGCAATGGGACTCACAGGACCATCATCTTTTAAAGCCTCCGTATCTAACTTCTAGGATGGTGACTGATGTCAATCAGTTATTGGGGCCCAGAGACATGACACCCAGCCACCACATTCTTGAAGTGACAAAGTGTTAGAAACAAGATCTGAGTAAGCCCAGTTAGCCTCTGTCTTTCGGCAGAGTCAACTTCATAAGGTTCCTCTGGGGACTCTTCATCATGATACCTGGTATCCATTCCACAAGGAGATGGAAAGCCATGGCTTTGTGCTAATTCCTGAAACGGCTTCCTGACACCATGCTGCAAGAAGGAGGTGTCCACAGGAGCAGAAGACGACTAGCCCATGTTGCCTTTCATTGCATCTAGAGTATCTAGGTGGCATGAGGCTTTCCTGTCAGGGCCCTGCCCCTTCTCCGGTCCCTCTGGATAGTTAACCCCTGGACATAAGCTTGAATAACCTGTGACCTCACATGTGGTCCACTCCAAGGACCACTTTTGGCTCCATCTCTCTTGGGACCTAGCCAGAAGTGGTTTGTGGAAAGACAAGAGGGTTGGACAAGTGTGAATGGAGGCCGCCCTCCAATGGTCACACCCGAGCCCACCCCCACCCCAGCCTCAATTCAGTTAAAGATTGCAGGAAGTGGTTTGTCCGTTTAGAAGTCATCGCAGCCCTGAGGCCCTTCTGAGAAATGAACTTGCAGTTCTCTAAAGATAGATTGTGCAAAACAGAAGGGGGTAAGCCCCCAAGGACCCTCCAACAGCAGCTCTCTGGAGACTGTAGAAATCGCCTTGGGGGCCTCCAGGCCCACCCCACTCCTTTAGAGCAGCTGTCATCCCCGAATGGTCCAAATCAACACCTCACTCTTGTGCAAAGCTCAGGTTTCTGAATATCTAGCTAGCCAATTTTGTTCTGAGGAGGCGGCAGCGGCTTTTAAAGGGGGGCAGGGGTGGGGAGTAGTTGAAGACTGTGGGGGGAGGGTTCTCAGTTGTTCCTGTCACTCATTTTCCATGCATTCCAACTGTAATTTCAAACGACCTCTGGGTTGTCTGAAACCATGTGATTTGACACGAGGTTAACCGAGAGTTTAGGCCCCGCGCCAAACATCACGGTTTTCACACCCAAAACAGGTGATGGGATCCAGGAGAGTGAGGTGAAGTGAAGGAGGAGACATAGCCCCCTGATAGAGAGATTAATGAGGAAGTAAGTGTTTGGTTTAGCCTGTATGTAGTGTGAGAATACAGAGGCGATTCGCTCAGAAATTGAAATTTTCTAGCAATCAGATAGGGCTGGCCTTGTCATATTGCTATCTTATTGTGGACAATGAGTTATTAGGTAGTTGCTTCTAGAAAGGGGGTAAATATATCAAGAAAGCTAAAAAGGCTGGCGCCAGCCATGTTCCCGGTCTATTATTTTAACCCCTCTGCTCAAAACTGTTCCTCTTCTTAAAAGTCCCTCTGTGTTTCTTCCTGGATTGTGAGTTTTCTCAGTGCTGGGTATACAGAGCTCAGTGCCTAGGGTGGGAGTAGAGAAACGATGGACAGAGATTATTTACTGATTGCAAAGCATGAGTCTGCAAAGGAGTCTTCAAAGTTGCCTGGAGAGCAGGGAACTGGGAATTTGAACCTTCTGGAGTAGACGGCAGCTGAGCTAGGTTTAGAAAGGCAAATTCACCAGGCAAAGTGGATAAGGCTGCTTCTACTGTAAGCATCCAACCCACCAAAAGGCCTAACATAGTCCAAATGAGCTCTGTAGTTACTCGGAAGCAAAGAATGTGGGCCACACTGGGATCGGAGACACCTAAAGCATTTGGCAATGAGATTCCAGTGGACAAAGATCTAACTCCGAGTTCCCCATACCCAAGTAGGCTGTGTGAATCCACCCAGAACCCTGTGGGAAGCAGACACCATGCTGGGTTCTTGGGAGCTTGAGTCCCACCAATCAAATTCCTTCGGCCAAAGCATCAGCATCATTGACCACCCTGCCCCCTGGAGTTCATGACTATTTACTCCATCTTGCCCATCCCAAAGCCCAACCCCAAGCAACCACCTGAAACCACAGGACATGCTGTAAATCTCAGCTGCCTCCTATCTGCCTCCTGCCTACCTCCCAAGGTACCAGCCATTGAAGCCTACAGCTGCTCCAGCTCACTCAGCCCTGACAGTTCATACCCTCAGACACCCCCCCGTTTCTGTCTGCAGCAGTGGTTCTCAACCTTCCTCACGCTGTGACCCCTTATGTCCTCATGTTGTAGCGACCCCTACCCCCAACCATAAAATTATTTTTGTTGCTATTTAATAACTGCAATTTTTGCTACTGTTATGGATTATAAAGTAAATATTTTTGGAGATAGAGGTTTGCCCAGTTGACTGTGACCCACAGGTTGAGAACCCACTGCTCTAGCATCTCACTTTGGCTCCTCCACTTGGCATTCATTCTCCTCTTTCAATGAAGCCTTACCCAGCATCCCTGGAAGAAGCCACTTCCTTCTCTTCTGCAAGCCTGCCCATCCTTCATTCTACAGAGGCCAGAGAGCCACTACCCTATTCCCATCACGTAGTGAAACCTCAAACCCGAGTCAGACTCACACGGCCCTTCGTTGCCTTATCACAGGGGGTGACCAAGCATCTCCATGGGAACCCTCAGAGCTGTGAAGTGAACTGGAATCTCCAAGGCCAGTGGACGTTCTGTTCAGTGCCCTCTCTCTTTAGGAATCAGGACCAGGATTCAATTCTTTCTTCTGCTAGTTTAGCAGCCTCTGCGATTTGCTTCAAAGATCTTTCCTGTTTACTTCTGTTTCATCTCCATCCATCCTATGACACACCCTAGCTTCCTAATCCAAACATTAGGCGTACACATGTTCAATTCTTGCCTACCAAGACCCCAAATTAACTATTTGTGTCTATTCTCCCTCTTTCTGTCAAAAGTATTAATTTCTGTTGCTGCATTGAGTAATTCCACTGAAGTTAGTGGCTTACAAGGGCACAAATTATTCTTTTACAATCCTGATGATGCTCAGAAATACAAAATGAGAGAGCATGAGAGCTGGGTCAATAGTTAAGAGCACTTGCTGTGCAATTGTGAGAACCAGAGTCTGGATCTATGTGCCCATGTAACAAGTTGAGCATCCCAAGCATGCCCAGAACTCCTCCTCCAAAGAGAGCAAAGATTTCCCTAGAGTCCTTAGACATGTTGGCTTCTAGACTAGAAAGGTTCAGGAAGAAATCCTGTCTCAAAAATGAGTGAAGAGCTTGGACACCTCTCTGGGCTTCCACACTTGTGCACAGTACCTGTGTCTGCAACCTTTTTACCATGTCTCTCTCCTCATGGACTATTTGAACATCATCTCCAGAGACTAGAAAAACACAGTGACCACCTTCCAGTGGCATTTGAATTGGACTCCACAGCATCAAACTGTGGCCTGGCCACTGATCGTGTTGAAAATTGGTTTCCCTCTTCTGATCTTCAAGTTTTGCTAATCAGTCCTTCCATTTGTATGCATAGGTTCCCTTTTCTCCTTTTGCTTTCTCAATACTTGAAGTAGGTTCCTGGCTTTTCTTCTTCCCACTGACACTATGCTTGGGTGATAGAATCTTCCCTCGAGGATTAATTTCATTTTGTGGTGGGATGTGGGTGGGTGCTTATGTGTGCATGCACGTGGAGACCAGAGGTCAATGGCACACACCCACCTCTTTCACTCTCCACCTTATTGTTTTTAGAACAGAGTCTCTTTACCAATACCTTCCCAACCACTTAGACTGGCTGGCTAGTGAGCTCCAGGGATCCATCTGTACCTTGCCCTCCCAGTGCTAAGGTTATAGGTGCCCACCGTCACACCTTGCTTTTCTCTCAGATGCTGTGTGTCTGAATTCAGGTCCTCATGCTTGTATAGCAAGCGCTTTATCTGCTGAGCCATCTTCCCAGACCCATACGCTCCTCATTGTAACAGCCACCGATATTCTGGTTTCTCCATCTTTCCAATTCTAATCTCTCTTCTGATCTCCTAACTCCTATATCCAATTGTCCACTTGACGTCTCCAGCATGATACACAACAGGATCATCTTATACTTCTCTTATACTTGCCCATCCTCCTGAATTTCTAATCCCTATCAAATCTACCTAATCATCACTCCTCCTTCCCAATATCCAAGTCTCAAAGTCTCTTTGGTTGTTTTCCTTAGTTGTCTAACCTACTGACCTAGTTTTGGGCATCCTGCAAAAACCTCAAACAAAGCTAGCTTTACTCTTCTCCTGCTCACCTCAGCCCACTGCTGACCCATCATACTCAGCCCTGAGAGCTGTTTGTTTGATCTCTCTACTTGAGAAAACCTGATTGTCTCACGTTTACTTTAGGGTTGAAACCAGACTGTATGTTCTGCGTGCAAGACTGCAATCCACACCAACCTTCCTTTAATCCCTGCAAACGACACCATGCTCTCTATTTCACACCATGGCACAGGATGCTTTTTTCATCCTTCTTTGATGGTAACTCTCACTGAACCTTGAGCATCAGCCTCAGGTGTCACCTCTTCTAGGAAACCGTGTCAAATCCCCAGGCTTTACTCTGAACTCCCTCTGTACAGTGTACATTTTCTCTGGTGATACCTAAAAAAATGCTTTTTTTCCTTTTCTGCTAAATCTCTTCTTTGACTATAGATAGATAGATAGATAGATAGATAGATAGATAGATAGATAGATACATAGATAGAGATAGATGTGTGTGCATATATGTGTGTATATACATATATACATATATGCATATATACATATACACATATACATACACACACACATACACATATACATACACACACATACATTTCCCACATCCATGCCTTTTTGTTTTGTGACCCACCTTCTGTGTGGCCATCGGTTTAGAACTATCCATTGGAGCCTGCTGAGATCCCAGCTGGGTAGACATCGAAAGACAATGGCTCTCCCTCCCCAAGAATCCATCGATTTAGCACACTATTGAACTGAGAAAGCCAAAATCATTTACACAAGAAAATCCACACATACCTTTCTCTCAAGTATCTGCCCTTTTTTCTGCTGCAGAAGAAAAAAAGATCACCATGAGCATCTACTCTACCCCAGTTTTTAAAACTCATTCTTTAGCAGTTTCATGAGTCAATACACTTCTTAGTGAGCTTTATGTTGTGAATAACATAGTTCTACCTATTTGGTGAGTAACAAAGAAGAGAGATTGGTTTGGGCTCACGGTTCTGGTCGAGGTTTAAGCAGTAACATCTAGTGGTCATCTTCTTGCTGGCTGTCTCAAGACAGTACAGAGGATCAGTGGGCCACAGGCAAACACACACACACATACACACACACACACACACACACACACACACACACACATATGCACACACACACACACACAGGACAGGTTTAACCAGCAGTTCTCAACCTGTGAGTTGCAACCGAGTGGGGAATTGCATATCAGAGATCCTACATATCATATATTTACATTATGATTTGAAGTAATATGACTCATAATTATGAAGTAGCAACAAAAATAGTTTCTGGTTGGGCATCACCACATCATGAGGAACTGTATTAAAGAGTCACAGCATTAGGAAGGCTGAGAACCACTGGTCTTCGCCAAATTGCCTTCTGTGGCAGAGCCACTCTTGAGATGGCCTATTAACTCATTAATAAGTCATCCTTTGAATGGCTAACTTTTGTTATCACATTGACTGGACAGGAAGTCAACCAAAACCAAGCCACTGGCCACTCCTAAAAGGAAATAAATTGATCAAGTTATTTAAAACAGGAAGACCCATCCTGAATGAGGATGGGACCTTCTAGTGACAGTCCAAATAAGAGTACATGGAAGAGGGAAACGTCTGCAATGTTCTCTGCAGCACAGAAATGTGTGAAATGGACTAGGTTTCCTCTGTTTTCTTTTTATTGTGGCAAACTACACATTATAGAAAGGGTGTCACGTTAACTACTCTTAAAAGCACGTAGCTTAGTGATAGTAAATGCATCCTATTCCATTGCAACCATCACAGCTAGGTCTGCAGGACTCCTCATTTCACCAAACTCAAGCTCTATGGTCTTAAATTATAATAACTCTTCCTCTCTCACCAGCTGCCCAACAAACCACTTTCTACTTTCTGTCTCTATGATTTGGACTGCTTCTGGGTCCTATCTTTACAGTTAATAGCATGGCGCATGTTCTTCTGAGGCTGGCTTACTCTACCCAGCAGAATGCCCCCATCAGTACTGTTGTATATATCAGCATCTTTCCTAGTTCCAGGCTGAAGTACACAGACCTACTTTCTCAATTTCCCTTTGCTGCTTGGGCTCATGACACCAAAGCTAAGAGTTCAACAAGAGTCACTAGTCGGTGGCTGGGACTTGAGTGCCTTCTCTTCTCAGAGTTTTAGATCTGTATCTCCTACAGTCCATGCTTTGATCCACTCTGTGTTATTTTTTTTTAGAATGTCCCTGGACTAGAACTCATCTGTGCATTGTTTCAATTGAAGAACAGACAGTGCCCAGCATATAGAGGTTCAACTAATATTTTTGTTTTGCTTTATAATGATCCAGAATCTATATACACTTCTATATACACTTCTAGTGGTCTTGTATGTTGATTTCAGTATAGCCTTGCACTAACTAATATATGCACTCAGTGGTCCATGATCATGGTACAATACTCTTTCAGTGCTAGGCAATGATATTGAATGGCAACTCGAAGTTTAGCTGGCTGGGGAGATTGACAACTGCTTCTAGTGCCCCAGGTTGTTAAGCTATAATGCTTGGTAACTTTGATTACTAAATTCACTTTAACTTATTGTATTTTCAACTTATGGTAGATTTTTAAGTTTAAGAACATCAATAAACCCTCCTAGACAGAGAGTGGAATCCTCTGTTGCATGGGCCAGTTTACCCCTGTTTAGAATTTCGGAGTCAATATTGGGTACCAATTTGGAAGCCATGGTATGTATGATCTGAACACCTCTTTCCCCTCATGTGGCAGCCTCCGCCCTCTTCGGCTTGCCTCTCTTAGCATGTAAACTCTATTCCAGGGCTGGAGTAAGGGGAAATTAAAGCCATGTTTCTTAAATGATGCTACTTCCATCAACTGGATGGAAGGCTGTTAGCATCACTTCAAATGGTGAAGACCCCAGGAGCTCATACCTGCGTCTCCTCCTTTCCTCTCTCAACACTCACTACCTCAACCATCTCATCCAAGCACGAGGCTTGGCATCACCTAGACTTAGATGCAAATCTCAAGGCTCTCCTGAATGGCTGGTTCCCATGTCAACTGTCTCATCTCCACTTGGTTGTAAATAAGCATCAAAGGAATAAGTTCTCTGCATTTTCCCGCTTCTTTACACAGATTTCTAGACCGTGTCTCTTTCTTTGCAGGAGTGCCATTGACAATTCTAAAAATCAAGTTTACCTGGCTTGGAAAAAGAAATCCACTATGACAAAATCTTCAGATATAAAAAACAATCCTTGACATGACTGCACAGTTTACAAAGGCCTGGCAAGCTTACTGTCTCATTTGAATCTCTCCAAACACTTCATGAAGTAAACACTACCGGAGTTACTGAGCCCTCCCAGGGCTACACTGATAGACAACAGTGATGAAGAGGCCACTGCCCTACAAACTCCTAGTCCAGTCCTTTCACAGACCACACATAAACAATGTCTCAACATATGAATGACAGCCAGCAAGCCATGAACTATTCCAGCTGGGAAACGCAGCAATTGCCAGTATGCAAATTGGTTTTGTCTTCCAGATTCATGCTTTGCCTTGCAGAGTCATCTAACCTACCAGAGTCTGTTGCAGATAGCCCTGAGGCTAATTGTATTTGATATTAACTCTGTTCTTCTCTAAGGGGCTGCGAACAAGGAAAGAGTCAGCACTCTGGTGATTTCCTGCAAACCTTCTTCCCACCTTAATTTATAAATAAGAGCTAGAGCCGGTGATTAGGCAGAGAAAAAGGGAGAGGCGGAGCTGAAGATTTGGGGAGAGAAAGAGAGAGAGGACGACGGAGGAGGAAGAAGAAGGAAAGTAGAGTAGAAGCACATGGCCTGGAGAAACCGCAAGTTATAAGAGGTCTCTGACATGGGGAAGATGGTAGTGTAGATCTGCCCAATCTAGGCGCACAGCTTGTACTCATATTAATTGAGTTGTGTTTTCACTGCCCGGGCTTATTTGGGTTGGAGATTTATAGCAACATGAGTCATGACACTCTGCTCTGCTAAGTGAGGTGATGATGGCGCCCACCTCGTGCAGCTGGCCACACTTAGAATTAAGAGCTCAGTAGTGACATCACTCCAGAGCATGTGCTCCAGGGGCATTTCCTCCTCCTGCTGCTACTTCCTCTTTCCCCATCCTCACTATTTAAGGGTCATTTTGTTATTAAGACTAATTTTCCAAGAGGCCACCTCTTCCCTGAAGGCCACTGGGATTCCTTCCATCTGAACTACAATTGATTTTGCTGTCTAACTCCTTTAAGAACTAAAAGAATAATTTGTTTTGGCTGTTTTCTTACTGACCACATATTAAAACATATCCTCCTCCAAAAAAAAATAATAATGACAATATAAATAAGGCCAAAAAATGTGGCAGAAAAATTAAGCAATTACTTTCAAATCAGATAACCAACCTGAGTATTTACATTCTACATGTATGCATATATATGATCCTTCAAGTATATTTTATGAAAATCTCAAATGTGTTTTATAGTATACTTGACATAAATACTATATAGAATAGATATCTATTCATTAAAATGATATGCCTTTGGGCTACAGAGATGACTCAGTAGCTAAGAGTGTCTACTATGCAAGCATGAACACCTGAGTTCAAATTTCTAGCACACACACACACACAAGAACCTGGGTTTGGCAGACCATGCCTCTATAACACCAGCTTTGGAGAGGGAGCAGGGTCAGAACCTCTGGAAAAGCTCACCAGCAGCTTAGCTCCAGGTTCAATGAGAGAATGAGAGGACAGGACACCAGCCCTTCTCTGGCCTCTGTATACACACATGGTACACACTGGAATAAACATATGTACAAAGAGCACACACAGAGAAAGTTAATATACTTTGCATCATCTATAGCACCCCATTACACAGATGAATATCCATCCAAATAGCCATCTTTTGTTTCCACATCTTGATTTTTTTCCTTAGTATTCATTTAATATTTTTTTAACCTTAAGCCTTATCCAGATCATAGGTTCCATTAAGTTAGAGTCTATTCATCTGATACTACTTAAATTTTTCTAGCGTCCAAAGTTATCCCTTGAAAACTGTAACCGGATCTCTAATTTTACACTGGTAGACTGTCTACATCAGAAGTCAACTCTCTGAAAGGGCTAGAGCTTTCTGAGCATGGTAGGGCATGCCTTTAATCCCAACAGTCAGGAGACAGAAGCAAAATGGATCTTCATGAGTTTAAAGCAAGTCTGGTCCACATAGTGAATTCTAGGAGAGTCGGGGATATAGAGAGACCCTGTCTCAATGTGATAGACACTAGTCCTGTGTATGACTACTTAATATTTTTAATTCATTCTCTCATACATTACATCCCCTTCCTCCCTCCACTACCACTACCACCCCCTGCCTACTCCCTTGACATCCAGTCCTCCTCATTTTTTCTTCAGAAAAGGGCAGCCCCCCCCACCCAAGGGATGAACGAGTGAATGTTGATTCATAAATTAATGAGAAAGTGAATAGTAAATAAACTAGAAAATTCTCCGAATATGCATCCAATTTTATTTCCCACAGCACTAATCAGGGAAAGCAGTGTTTGCTCTTTTGTCATTGGTCCTGTGACTTGCTAAACTATATTACAAACAAATTCAGAGATGGATTCTTTTGGTTTCTTTCTTTCTTTCTTTCTTTCTTTCTTTCTTCCTTTCTTTCTCCCTTCCTTTCTTCTAAAGCTCCTAAAGATCTTTCCTTGTCCTCGTGTTTGTTTCACCTGTGTGCATAGATAAAAGACTCGGAGTGAAAAAACCCAATGAGGTGAGAACACATCCCATGGAACTCCCATTGAGGAGTTTGCTGGATGGGCTTACACTCTACACACTCAGATGGCCATATTTGTTCCTCCCAAGGAAACTGGACACCCTTAATCCAAAAAGAATGCAATGCTAACCAAAACGGGAGAGGCAGGATTGGTTGCAATCCTTTCTTTTTCAAAGAGCACTCAGAAGAGAGGAGAGGAACTCTCTTAAGTAGCCCTCCTAGATCTCCTTGATGCAGAAGGGAAATCACTCTAACACCTGCCTCGCCTACTTACCATCACCCTGATGAACACAGCAAGAGTCTATTGGGAAGTGAAACTACAAGCAAAAGAGCTGAGGTAGAAACAATGAAGTTTAGATATTGCCTTATAAAAAATAAATAGATATGCTTCTTAATAAGCCTTGAAGCAGTGTGCCAACGGAGGACGTGTGATGGGACAGAACAAAGCTCAAATCATGGTTGAGATGCCCGGTGTTCTGGGTCCCTGAGCGTCTTTGCAATTCTGTTTCATTCTGTATTAAATGTAGATAGTAAGGCCTTTGTAGTAAGCATTAGAGAAAATACAGACTGTAACATGCAGGCCTCTTCCCCATGCCCCTGATGAAGTTAACATTTCTTGATTTGCAGCTAAGATTTTTATTTCTGTCTGGATTCCAAGCCCCACCAATTGTTATCCTGGGGTTATGATAACTAAAGTAGATTGATCTTCTAAAACTTTAGAAAATTCTATCCAAAATCAGAAGAAACTTTTCAAGATAGAAGCCCAGGCAAAGATTCTCTGAATAGAACAGGAAATACTACCAAAAACTGACAAATGGGATGGCATTAAACTAAAAGGCACAATGAAGGAAACAAACAATAGATGAAGAGAGAGCCTGCAAAAGAGGAGGAATCTTTGCCAGATATTCATCCAGCAGAAGACGACTATCCAGGGCACATGAAGAATTCAAAGCCTTTAAAATGTAAAGGATCAACAATTCAATCAATTAGCAGGTACATTAATTGAACTATACTTCCCAAAAGAAGTACAAATGCCCAGTAAGATCACAAGCAAATGTTCAGCAGGTTTAATCCTTGGGCAAGTACACTGAGATTCCATCTCACTCCAGTCAGAATGATCACCAAGAAAACAAAGCCTTACCCCCCACCCCCAAAGCTCCCAGGGTCTAAACCACCAAACAAAGAACACACATGAAGGGACACATGACTCCAGCTGGATATGTAGCAGAGGATGGCCTTGTCAGACATCCAAGGGGAGGAGAGGCCCTTGATCCTGAGGAGGCTCGATGACCCAGGGTAGGGGAATCCTTGGGTGCTGAGGCAGGAGTGGGTGGGCGATGGGGGAGCACCCTCATAGAGGCCAGGGGAGTGGGAGGGGATAGGAGGCTTGTGGAGGGGAAACTGGGAAGAAGGAAGGAAGAAGGAAGACTTCATCTTATCCCAGTCAGAATGGCTATGGTTTAAAAGCAAGACAATGACAAACTCCAGTGTGGCAGCGGGGAAAGAGGAAAACTCACTCACTGCTAGCAGGAATACAAACTGCTGTAGCCACTGTGGAAATCAACATGGGAGGGTCTCAAGAAGCTAGAAGTAGTTCTACCACAAGATCCAGCTCTACCACTCTCAGGTATCTACCCAAAAGTATCTACATCCTACTACTAAGATACTCAATCATGCTCATTGCAGCCTGTTCACAATAGCCAGAAATTGTCCAATTTGACTTGGATCAAGTATAGTGTAATGAGATTCTGATTTATCGGTTCTCCGGGCATCCCTCACTATCGCTCCTAGGCTCCTCCCACGTGGAACCACATGCGGCCATGCATGCAAAGCTGCCTTTCCTACCTCTGTTCTCACTGGAGTCCAAGAATGTCCAGTCAATCTGGAGGCTGAGATGGCAATGTTGATTTCATTATTCTTTATAAGGAAAAATGTTTTAAAATAATAAGGGGGGATGGGGTATTATGAGTTCCAAACCAGCCCAGGTAACCTATTCCATCACCTCTGCTCCTAAAGCATGCTCAGATAACTGTCGATTCTCTGGGGGCAAGAAGCAAGAATCATCCAATATGGTGATGGTGGTGGAGGTGGTGGTGGAGGTGGTGGTGGAGGTGGTGGTGGTGGTGGTGGTGGAGGTGGTGGTGGAGGTGGTGGTGGAGGTGGTGGTGGTTGCCAGCTGTTAAACCTCATCCCCACCCCCACCCCTACCCCCAAGCATCACCTCTGGCTTCAGACTGCCCAGGCAGTCTTCTTCCTTTCCAGTCAACAGATGTTGCTTAGGTTTACAGTGATAGGCATATCACACGCCTCAGTTAACTACTGCTCTGGGTGAGATGGCTCCTGTCTCTCAGCCCAGCTACTTAGGAAGCTGAAACAGATCACTCAAGGGCAGGAAGAGGAAGCCAGACTAGGTAACACTGGAGAAGAGTGGAGAGGGAGGAAGGGAGGAAGGAATGAAGAAGGGTGAAAATGCTTGCAGTAAAACAGTGGGACTCAGCTGGTTTCATGCCCGTCACCTCCACACACATGCCTCTATCAGAATCCGTCTCAGCATCTTCTCAGAAACATAGAAAGGGCCAAGGTAGAGACTGCATCATCACCTCCACTGACTTTACTGAAAACTAGCCACTCCTTTCTCCAATTGCAATTGTCATCTGCCACCCTTTCCCCAATCCTTTGATATGGACTGTTAGGTACGCAAATGGCTGTGTACAGAGCCAAGAAGAGTCTCAAACCCTTTCCTCTCTCTGTGTACTCCCATTATGATGGTCTGAATAGGAATGGCCATCATAGACTCATGTGTGTTTGAATATCAGACAATAGGGAGTAGTACTGTCAGGAGGTATAGCTTTGTTAAAAAGATGTATGTCACTAGGGAGTGGACTTTGATTTCTCAGAAGCGCTATCTATGCCCAGTGTAGCATTCTTTCCCTACTGTCTGTGGATCTAGAAGTAGAATGCTCAGCTATTCTCCATGTCTGCCTGAATGCCACCATGCTTCCTGCCATGATAATAATGAACTAAACCTGTCCTGTAGTCCAGTCCCCAATTAAATTTTTTCTGTTATAAGAATTGCCATGGTCATGGTGTCTCTTCATGGCAATAAAGCCCTGACTAAGACATGGATAGCCTATCTTTGTTCTTTACCTAGAAACACTTCTGATTCTAGACCACAGGGAATACAGATACCAAGAACCATTTTGGATATGTTGAACCTGAGATGCCCTTAGCTATGCCAGGAGAATGTGGCAAGTGTTCAGTGATGCTGAGAGTGAGGGATCAACCAGGGCCAACGGTGACAGCTGCCTTGACTTCCATTTTTTACAAATGATAATGGTGCCAAGGACCCCAGGGATGCAGCAAAGGAAGGACACCCCACACACTGTCTTCTCTGCCCTGGAGCCACAGGGTCTATTTGAATCCCTACTTCAGTGTTTTCAACACCAAAGGTTTTTCATTTGACAACCCCTGTTTATGCAACACATATGCTCTTCCCTCTGACACAATTCCTTGCTTAAAGAATCAAAGTAAGAAAGGCCCTCATCGTCCAGGCTCTGGGGCTCTAGACAATAACAGAAGCGTGGCTGCCAGCGTCCAGTGAAGGACCTACTGTGCCTCTGTGGCCTCCTTATCTTCTATCTCCTGCCCACACCACGGTGCTCAATTTTCCTGCGTGTTTTCATGACTTCTCTCCTACAGCTGCTTTGACAGAATTTGCCGGCTGCCGGCTCATGCAAACAACCCCCTTCTTGTGCCCGGTGCCTCTTGTCTTCACTCCAGGCCGTAGGGGAGAGAGCAAGTCTTTGTGGCTTACCTTCAATAGCTCTCTGAGTCCAAAGCCCTCGTGGGCGCTGGCAGTCCAGCCGGCCAGCCCGTGAATAGGGGATGTTGTTCTGCTTTGCTTTGCAGAGCCAGCCTCTGGGCATCAGAAAGGGATCCACATCCTTAGCCTGGTAGCTCAGGGAAAGATTCATGGGTGAGCTGGCAGATGACCAACTATGAATACTTTTTTTCCTTGGCGTGTGGGCACACATTCAAGTCCCCCAACAAAATGCTTCTAGAAACCCTGGCCCTACTGGGTTAATATTGGCAGCCCTGCTGTCCCTGGCTCCTCCAAAATCACCTTTACCTCCCTGTATGTATTCTTCTGGCTCATTCTGCAATAGAGGAAATGTATACAAACAGACAAGTGATTTTCATGTGGCCATTTAGCTACAAAATTACAGCACTGCTTTATGTAGGGTCACAGACAGCTTCAGGGATGCTCAGATGTCCCTTTAACCATATCATTTGGTACCTACCTAAGAATTTCTAACATGTTCAACTTGGCCTTCACTGTACAATATAAAACAGACCCAGGATGCTCCCCCAGGCACAGGGAGAGAAGCTTAAGAGCCACATGGTTTCATTAAGCCAATTCTCACTCTCTGCTTTCCCCCTGGCAATATGAGGTTGCCAACATCACCACACAGGGTATCAGAATGATTAAGTGAAATAAAGCAAGGGTGATGGGAATAATACCAGCCTGTCCATCAGCTCTGTAGCAGCTGCTGCTACCAAAGTCCTGGTAGAAGGCTCAATGGCATAGGAGAAACTATCATACCAAGCACCCTGGTGGCCCAAGGTAGTTACTGTCAACTCTCATTAGTCATGTAATAAGAACTTTATGCTCCCTAAGAAAAATATCATGTTCCAGAAACCCACACGGCTTCCTCATATGCACAGAGACTGGAGATGATGAGAGACCCAGAGAAGCCTAGTTGACAGTTATTGGTGAATGCTGTCAGCATGATGGGCCAATCACATTGATGTGTTTTATTTGTTACATAAGTTTAAACCATTAAGGATTTTAAAATTGGAGCCCTGAGTATCCTGAGCCTGTGTGTACAAGGCAATGATCAAGGAGACTGGAGTTCCCCTCCCTAGGCAGGACAGATGCCATCCAGCTCACCCCAGATCCCATCACTGCCTGCTGCCTCCTCAACCTTGCAGCTCATGGTCAGCTCCATGTGCTATTTCAATTTGACCACTGTGGTCCTTTTAGGAAAGGGCATGTCTGTGTATCTTAGGAGAACACTAAAGGCTACAGAGAGCACCAAGCATCTGCAGTGAGGAATTTCTTATCAGAGTAAATGATGGTGGCTTTCTCCCACGTGGTGACTCAAGAGCCCGTGCTTCTCCTGTCTTGTGGCTTTGCCAATGTTTGGGCCTTTCGCACCCATTCTCTCCTTCAACTAGAGACTAAGGAAAAGAGTGCCATTTTGAAAGAAGCTGTTTCTTTAAAACAGCTGTGATCCTGTGGCTGAGAGACGGCTCAGGTAGTAAAATGCTTGCCTTGCAAACACAAAGACATCTGAATCAACCCCCAGAGCACAAGTGAAAGAAAGAAGGAGAGAGAGGGAGGGAGAGGGAGAGAGATGGAGAGGGAGGGAGGGAGGGAGGGAAGGAGGGAGGGAGGGAGGGAGGGGGGGAGGAGGAACAGGAGGAGGAAGAGAGGGAGGGAGGGAGAGAGAGGGGGAGGAGGAAGAGGAGGAGGAAGAGAAGGAGGAAGAGAAGGAGGAGGGAGGGAGGGAGGGAGAGAGAGGGGGGAGGAGGAACAGGAGGAGGAAGAGAGGGAGGGAGGGAGAGAGAGGGGGAGGAGGAAGAGGAGGAGGAAGAGAAGGAGGAAGAGAAGGGGGAGGGAGGGAGGAAGGGAGGGAGGGAGGGAGGGAGGGAGGGAGGGAGGGAGGGAGGGAGGGAGGGAGGGAGGAGCAGCCAGGAGTAGTAGTAGTAGTACTGTAATCCCAGAGTTGGGAAAGCAGAGAGAAGTGGATTTCTAGGGCCCACTAGCTGATCACTATTTGGTGAATCACCACTGGCCTATTTGGCAAATTCCGAGTTACTAAGAGACCTGATCTCAAAAGAAAAGATGAGCATCACCTGAGGAATCATTCTCACAGTTGTCCTCTGACCTACACACACACACACACACACACACACACACACACACACACACACACATTCAGACACACACACATACACTCATACATATATATACACACACATACACATTCAGACACACACACATACACTCATACATATATACACACACACTGCACTGCTGGCCAAGAGGAGGCATTATTGGTAGCCATTCTTTGCTCCCTTTAAAGAACAAGCCCCATGAGTCCTGTAGATACAATGGGCTTGGAAGGACACCGACTCCAGCAGACAGCCACCTCTGCACATACCACAAGTGTGGAAGGGGGATGTTTAGTTCTAGGTCCCATCAGTCTCTGCCACAACCCTGTTCTGTGGAAAGCGTGTAAAACTAATCAATACCCTAAGAGTCATGAGTTTCTTATACTCACCAGCTGTCCACACTGATAGCCCGTTCTTACTTTCCAATATCAGAACTGCCATCCCAAGGAACAGTTGGTCCGGGGAACGACATTACCAGTGCTACCAAGTGAGCAGGTCTTCACACCTCCATTAATATAATCAGGGGGGAAACCCACAGGTAGGAAGAGGCCCATCTTTCAGGTGACTCTAGATCGGATCAAATTGGCAACTGAGATTCACCATCACATAGTCTCAAGGGACTTTGGATCTCATCAAGGCCAGGAAAGTGGGGACACAACTTAAGCCAAATCAAAACCCGGAGAAGAGCTAAATACCGCCCCCTCCCCCCCCCCCCTGCAAGCCACCCACTCAGAAGTGCGGAGAAAAGAGAGTGCTTGATAAGGCACTGCACGGTGATTGTGCTGTAACAGAATATTTCAGGCTTCAACTAGCATCCTCCAAGATCTATGTGCGCCCGTCTCCTGCCCCCACCACACTCATATGCCTCGGTCCTTTTCCCAGGACTCCAGAATGTGAGTGTCTCTAGAGAAGATCTTTAACAAGGTAACTAAACTAAAAGTCAATCAGTAGGATGCTCCTCAATCTATTATACCAAGTGCTATCATTAAAAAGTCATTCAAGACATACCCAGAGGGAGGACAGGGGGTTATTTGTAAGCCAGAGACAGGCTACGTATAAAAAGGTGACAAAGGGACTAAACAAGAGGCTCAGTGGTCAAGAAGAATCTCTGTTCTTGCAGAGTGTTAGGGTTGGGTTCCCAGGACCTGTGTCAGTCAGCTGGTAACCAACGGTTAACTTCAGTTCCAGAGGTTCTGGTGCCCTCTCCTGGCCAGTACGGGCACCTGCAGGCACATAGTGCATATACAGATGAGCAGGCATATACATACAAATAAATACAGACATTATATATATGCAAAAACAGTGACGGCAAAAGCCTTGCCAATACCTTGGTCTTGGATTTCTAGTCTGCAGAATTAGAAATGTCAGTTGCCTAAGCCACGTGGGATGTGATGCTTTATTATACACCAGCCTTAACAAACAATTAAATTCATGTGTCCACCTCTTAGCCATCCTGGGTGCTTACCTATCCAGGACCTAAAGGCAGAGGAAAGAGGGAACAGATGGTTGTGAAGTACCTGGATTGGGATTCTGCTGGCAATACACCTTACTGAACACTCAGCACAATCACACAGGACAAATTGCCTTATGGTTCACACTATGTGCAGGGGAAGAAAGGGGATTCAGAGAGACAAGGGGAGAGGCAGGTTGGAAAGGCCAGACCATTCTTCATAAGCCCCACCTTTCTAAGCCACCCTCAACTTTGGCCATTGGGCTTACACAGGGGGAAAGAATCAGAATGTAGACCAGACCGTCTGTAGGTGCCATGGAAAATATTTTCTAAGCATGCTACTTCTCAGTGGCATGGAAGTTACTGTAACAACCACGATACTGTTCCTGAACAAAAAGAACGTAAGAAAAACTGTTGGGAATTAAACTGCAGACTAAATAACCACATTCTTAACCTTTTTAAAGCCAAACAGCCTACAACGATATCAAATTCTACTCGTGTTTCTACATTTTTCCACCCAAGTTGGCTTTGTAAGTTGTTGGTTTTATCAAAATTGAGTCAGGGTGTGTTCAATACAATGTTGAATTCATTGGGGAGGTGGGGGGAGGAAAAAAAAAAAAAAGCAAAAGAAAGCCCTTGCTTCTTCAATACCGGGAGCTTACAAAGACACATAAACCATGAGGAATTCCAAGGACTTAACTCAGAAGCCGCTCTGCAAATACATGGCTTGAACAAAGGGCCAATGTTCCTTTCAGAAAAGAGTGCGGGGCTGGTTTCCGGCATTTTCTTTAAGTCATTAGGACCGTGCCAACAAACAAACATATACTGGTCCCCAGAGAAAGACTTTCATTCATCGGAGCTTACAAGAGTTTGATTATTGGGACAGGGGTGCTCCAGGGCACGTGCCTCGCCAGCCTGCCCCCAAATGTACAGATTTGCTTAAAGGGTTTTATTGATGGTGGCTACAGACAGATAGAGCCTGTGGGGGAGCTGACAGCCCCTGGACACTAACGGATTAGTGTCATCCAAACCAACACACTGTCCTATCAGAGACAGCTGAAGGCTCGGCCTTGTTCCTCAGGAATCTGTTTCTGTAAACATGCAAAAATATAGAACAGCACACTTGTGTTTAGTAGGCTTGAGATTCCCTTTACTAGGACAGTCAAAGGGTTCTGAAGATTTGGAATGAAATGTCACTGGGTGATTTTAGATGATGTAATGTTTGGATCTTTACCCGGATACATGTTTCAGCTTTTAACAAACATGAAAATGAACAGTGTCCCGAAAACACTGGGGCATTCGATGAAGGATGAAGCCCTTTCCAAACTCCAGCTATCCACACATCATCTTAGGTGGCTTTGATAACCTCTTGGCTATAGACCCTCCATCTTTATGTCAACAGTAAAAATAGCATAAATGTACAACAGCACAGAATAGCATTGTATATGGTTCATTGGAAGTGCACCAGGCATGAGTCGTGTTAACACAGTGGTTCTCAACCTTCCTAATGCTGTGACCTTTTAATACAGTTCCTCATGTCCTTATGTTGTGGTGACCCCCACCCCAACCATTTTCATTGCTACTTCACAACAGTAATTTTGCTAATGTTATGAACTGTAATGTAAATATCTAATATGTAGGTTGTCTGATATGTGACCCCTGTGGGGGTTGTAACCCATAGGTTGAGAATTGCTGTGCTATTTGAATGTAAGATACCGTCATTACTTGGGCCTTCACTGGTCTGGAGAGGTGATGAAGCCTTTAGAATATAGGCCCTAGCTAATAGATGTAGACTGTAGAAGGCAGGCCTTTAGAGTTATAGCCCAAACCTGGTTTCCGCCTGAGGTCTTAGCATCCCAGTCAGTGGCATAGGACAAGCTGTTACTATAAGTTCTTCCACCACGAACCAACCCATGCCAGTAACTGCTTTCTCCACCACCATCAGTAGGCAAAGAGATGCTAAGCTATGGTTGAAAAATCAGCATTTTGTAAGTAGAAACATGCCCGGGCAAATGTTTTTTCCTGAAGCCAGTGGGATAGGTTTCAAAGAAGTATTTGAATTGAAATGGGAGGACATAAGAGATGATAAAATTCACATGGAGTAGAGGGTGGCGAGAGTCCCCCGAGCACAAAGAAGAGGTCATCAGAAGATAGGGTTTAAGGGAATATGGGAGAAAGTGATTGATCTGTCTCCTCTGGGAAGCATGCCAATCACCACTCACACTTCTTCCAAGTACCCCAACTCCACCTCTATCAGAACACCAATTCCACAGTATTAGAGCATTCTCTTTGACTGCCCCACCTGGGGCTCCATCCCATCGACAGACACTAAACCCAGACACTATTGCCAATGCCAAGAAGTACTTGCTAACAGGAGCCTGATTTAGCTGTCTTCTGAGAGGCTCTTTGGAGCCTGGCAAATACAGAGGTGGATGCTTGCAGCCAACCATTGGACTAAGCATGGGGTCTCCAATGGAGGAGTTAGAGAAAGGACTGAAGGAACTGAAGGGGTTTTCAACCATAGGAAGAACAACAGTATCAACCAACCAGACCCCCAGAGCTCCCAGGAACTAAACCACCAAGCAAAGAGTACACATGGAGGGACCCATGGCTCCAGCTGCATATGTAGCAGAGGATGGCCTTGTCAGACATCAATGGGAGGAGAGACCCTTGGTCCTGGGAAGTCTCCATGCCCCAGAGTAGGGGATTGGCAGGGCAGGGAAGTAGAAGTGGGTGGGAAGGTGGGTGAGCACCCTCATAGAAGCAAGGGGAGAACGGATGGGATAGGAAGTTTCCAGAGCAGAAACAGGGAAAGGGGATAACATTTGAAATGTAAATAAGTTACAGAGACGAAGTTTGGAGCTGAGACAAATGTATGGACCATCTAGAGACTGCCATATCCAGGGATCCATCCCATAATCAGCCTCCAAACGCTGACACCATTGCATACACTAGTAAGATTTTGCTGAAAGGACCCTGATATAGCTGTCTCTAGTGAGACTACACCGGGGCCTAGCAAACACAGAAGTGGATGCTCACAGTTAGCTATTGGATGGATCACAGGGTCCCCAATGGAGGAGCTAGAGAAAATACCCAAGGAGCTAAAGGGATCTGCAACCCTATAGGTGGAACAACATTATGAACTAACCAGTACCCCAGAGCTCTTGACTCTAGCTGCATATATATCAAAAGATGGCCTAGTAGGCCATCACTGGAAAGAGAGGCCCATTGGACTTGCAAACTTTATATGCTCCAGTACAGGGGAATGCCAGGGACAAAAAGTGGGAATGGGTAGGTAGGGGAGTGGGGTGGAGGGTATGGGGGGCTTTTGGGATAGCATTGGAAATGTAAATGAGGAAAATACCTAATTAAAAAAAAGAAATGTAAATAAATAAAATATCCAATTAGAAAAATTGGGGGGGAGCATTCTCTTCAATGCCTGATGCCTAACTCACAAACACACACAACATAATATTGTGGGCTGGGAGGCAGATGAGGGTTAATACCTCATTTTTCTGCTTTTAAACCAGCACGTAGACTAATTAGGTACTCAGGCACTCAGAAACAAGAGACCATGAGATAAGACAATCAACTGCTTTGGTGAGTGGGGAGAAGGGATAGGATAGGGGGTTTCTGAAGGGGAGTCCTGGAAAGGGGAAAACGTATGAAATGTAAATAAGGAGAAGAAGAAGAAGAAAAAGACACCTTGTTTGGAGTGTCTCTGTTATCTGAAGTTAGGAATGTGGGAGGAGAGGGGCTTCCCTGGAGATAGTGGTACTGGGCACCTTCATGAGTGAGACAGATGGTGTGCCAGGGCAGACATGGGCTGGAGGTCTAGATCTGGGATCACTTATAATAAGATGGTGGTCACACACAAGTGCAGTGTGTATCCAGAAAGGGCTGGAAATAATGAGAACAAGCGTCAGGGCCAACAGACAGAGAACCGTCTCCCAGAGAGTCCATGAAGAGCTCTCAAAAGATGACAAGACTCTGCCATTGCTGAGACAGGGCTGAGAGAAGAAAGAAAAGCTGGCCCACAACCATTCCAGAAATGTCAACGGAAAAAGGCGGTCTTTTGGAGGTCTGTGTTTTCCAGGTTCCCAGCCCTGGTCCAAAACGTTATCTTCAAACCACCATTTACTCCCAAGACCCTTCTCCGACCCTCGTCCTTCCTCTGCTATTTATGTTGCTGCTGTGGTTTTCCTTTCTGACCCTTCTCATTGAAACTTTGAAAGAAAAGGGGAAGAAAGCCAGGATGCCTCTCACTGAGTCAGGGTTAGCAGTAGGTGACAGCTTTGACCCTGTGTGTTCTCTGGGGAGACAGCATGAGGCCATAGGAAGACCAGAGGCTTCACTTCCTACCCATGACGTAAACAAGTCCATAACTTCTCAGTACCCTTGTTTCTCATTTATTTGTATCAAATACACACACACACACACACACACACACACACACACACACACACACACACATAAACACACACATGTAAACACACAAATTTCTGTTCAGTGTTGTGCCCAGTGCAGTAAGATTGTGAACATGAAGGCCATACCTAGTGCATACTACATAGCCCATAGATGTGCATTTCTGTTCCTTTGAGCAAGTTGTACAGCTGTGCAAAGATACAGCTGTTCCAGACCTCTGTGCTTTTACAACAAAAAGAGGACAGAATCAAATGGCATTCATCTTGCATGTTTATTGGGAGTATGAACATAAAAGCTCCGGGGCATTTTCAACATAGGCATCTCTGAACTTCTGGGTTGTTGGATTTTTTGTTTTTGTTTTTGTTTTTGTTTTCCCCCTTCTTACTTGGTTCTCTTACTGGAGAAGTCAGAAACAAAAGAGCTAGAATTCTAGTGTTGTCATGTGCCAGGAGATGTTGTTGTTATTTTTTTACATCCCAACCACAGTTTTCCGTCAAGGCTGAACAAAGCAACCAGTAAGAAGGAAAGGGTCCCAAAAGCAGGCAAAAGAATCAGAGACAGCCCCTGCTCCCACTGTTAGGTGTCCCACAAGAAGATGAAGCTATACAATCTTACCATATATGCAGAGGGCCTAGGTCAGTCCCATGCTGGCCAGGAGATGTCTTTTAATGGATGCATGAATGGATGGATGATGGGAAGACAGGAGGATGAAGGGCATTGTCTTAGCTAGGTTTTCTATTTTTATGATAAAACACCATGAACAAAAACAACATAGGGAGGAAAGGGCTTGCTCATTTCATTTACAGATCCACGTTAGAGTTTAAAGCTGAGGAAAATCAGGGCAGGAGCCTGGAGGCAGAGACTGAAGCAGAAGCTTAAAGGAGAACTGGCTTGCTTCCCAGGGCAAGCTCAGCCTGCTTTCTTGTATAGTAATGGGGTATGGGGGCAGGGCACTGGGCCCTCCCATGTCAATCACCAATCAAGAAAATCTACCACAAGCCAATCTACTAGGGGCATTTATTTTTTTCAATGGAGGATCCCAAATGACTGTAGCTTATATCAAGCTAACATAAAATTAACCAGCACAGATGTGTCCAGGGACATGAATAGATTCTTACACATACAGAATCGCCTTACTCAAGCTGCTTCAGTTGTACCATGATCTCCTGAGAAACTAGAGCCACAAAAATAGAATCTCAGGGGCCTAAAGACTATGAAAAATCTTTGCTCCTTGTTTTGTGCACTCACAAACTAGACATTCTTGGCCAAGTCCTGTTTAGAAATGGTTGTATAGCCTGAGAAAATTGGATTTGACTTGCCATGTAGAATTCTGTTAACACAGTTATATAAACATAGCTCTTTATTAATCTAAATTACTGGCCTTCAGGCTGAGTTTATTTTATTTGCACACAAGATCTTCCATCCCTGGGAACCCTAGAGGACAAGTGTGTCCCAATGAGAACAAGACTTTTGTAAACCACTTAGAAACAGCCCCTCAGGAGGTGCCACATAAACAAAATGTAATGAATTGTTCCCCCCCCCCCCCCGTCAAAAATGAACAATTCATAATGTGCCCCTGAATGGAACCAACAGGCCCTCTTGTCAAACACTGCACTTTGATGTCTTTTTCACTGGTTAGAAAAAAAGAAAGAAAGAAAATAACATTCTTCTTAATGACTTTTTTTTTCATAAGGAAAAGAGAATAAACGTATCCACTACCCAGCCAAGAGGACCCTCCCTGATAACTTTGGATGAGGCACACTGGACATCTAAATAAAACTTTCTTGACTACAGAAAAACTCAGCTGATACAATTACAGTATTCTCTGTGTTGGAAATCATAAGCAATTTAAAGCAATATTCCTAAATACATAGTAGGTGTCATAGACATAATAACAGAACATAATAAAAAGAAGGGCTTACTAGCATCTATTTCTCGCTAGCAAGACACTATATTGCGTTGTTCAATAGACCCACCTCAACAACCCACAGCATAAGTGCTGGTATTGCCCTCATTTTACGAGTGAGAGAACTGAGTCTGAAAGAGAGAAATTTGGGTATTTATTCTGCCACTAACTAGCTATATGATCCAGGGCAAGTGACCAATAGACCAGTTTTCTGATCTCTCAGGCAAAGCCTTTTGTTTTCATTCATCTGCTTCTGCTGAGGTTCTCTGGTTACAGAAACAGAAGTCTATACTGACAGACTTAAGCAAAAAACTTGAAGTGGAAGAAAAGGTCGGAGGAGAGGAAAAGTCGTGAATGGAGGAGTAGGAAGAAGGATGTATTGGTGTGATACTTAAGTGCTTTATACATTAGACAGAAGGTTGGGAACTGGAGAGCCAAGCTTAGAAGCAGAATATGTCAGAACAGGAGTCACAGAAGATCTGCACGCAAAGTCTACTAACCCTCTGCATTCGGGTGCCACCGTGGTGGGCCTGTCTTAGTAACTGTACTAAGTAACAGCTGCGACTGTGATAAAATGCCTTGAGAAGAGCAAGTTAAAGAAGAAATGTCTTGGTTTGACTCACAGTTATAGTCTGTCGTGGCAGGAAGGTCACAGAGCAGGAGATCAAAGCAGCAGGTACCATTGCATTCTCAGTGAAGAAGCAGAGAGTGAGGGAGACTGGGGCCCATCATGCTTCCTTTTTATGGAGTCCAGGGCCTCAGCCATGAAGCTACCTGGGTCTTCCTACCAAAGTTAAAGCTAATCACAGTAACTGCTCTCAGACTTGCCAAGGGTCTAGCCTAATCTACATAACCCCCCTTGCACATGAGCCTGGAGACTTGCATCCTAAGTGACCACAGAATCAATTGATAATTAACACTAACCGTTGCAGTTTTCCTCCCTTTTTATGCTTCATTTACTTGGTGTGTGTGTGGGGGGGGGGGGTCTGTGTGTCTCTGTGTCTGTGTGTGAGCATGCATGTGTGCATGTACATGCATGCACGACAACACAAGGATGGGTTCCAAGGATCAAGCCCTGCTTATCCAGCTTAGCAGTAAGCCCCTTTACCCTACAGCCAGCTCCTTCTTCCTTTTTTCAAGCTAGGGTTTCTCTGTGTAGCCTTAGCTATCCTAGAGCTCTCACTCTGTAGAGCAGGCTGGCCTCCAACTCAAGAAATTCACCTGCCTATGCCTCTCAAGTGCTGGGATTAAAGGCATGTGCCACTACTTTCTAACCCCTAAGATTTAAAGTCCCAACTGGGCACAGTGGTGCAGGTCTTTAATCCCAGCACTTAGGAAGCAGAGGTAGTCAGAGTTCTGTGAGCTTGAGGCCAGCCTGGTCTACACAGTGAGTCCCTAGTCAGCCAGAGCTTACGTATTGAGTCTCTGTCTTAATTAAGTAATTCCCGGTAAAAAATTTCATTTGACCCTGCATGAGTCTGCTCGGCAGAGCACAGCACATGAGTTATAACCCAAGCAATGCTGCACAGGTAAGGAGTGGGCTTCCAAAGAGAAGCTGGACCCTGTTAGGGAGTTATAGATTTTTGTGTACAGATCCACTATGACCTCAAAGATCAATTTTAAATGAATGTGTTGGTTTTCAAACTGTGTGAGAAAGTTTGAATTCCACCTAATTTATAGCACCCTACATTCTGGAAGCGGCTGTAGGAAAGGGCAGCGGAGGCTTCAGACGCTGCTGGGTTTTGTTTTGTTTTTTTCCATTGTCTCTCACATCACAGCTGTGCTGGGCCTCACAGCAGGAGCTCAGCCTAGGTCAGGAGAATTTACACCCATAAGACACCAAGAGCACGTCAACCCTCAGCTCCACTGCAGTGGAGTGCCAAACTCTTAGATGAATTCATCACACTCCGGGGACTCCTTGACTTGGTTCCTCCTATTGAAGGGAACATGGAGACAGAGACAGAAGGCAAATCATTCAGATGGCTTCAGCAGTATTTCATGTGACTGATAGTATGAGTCCAAATCAGGTCAAAAAATAATAATAATAGGGATAGAGGAAACAGAGCTTAGAAAGACATGGTAAAGGCTGACATGACAGGACCCAACGAGCTGGTGAGTAAAACAGAAACCCTGGAGTTGTTTGTGGTGCAGGTGCCTCACTGGATGAAATATCCATTAACTGTGGACGCACACGGACAGTTGTTAGCCTACAAGTTGTTAGCTTCCGAGGTAGCAGAGACATGAGAGTCACTGGGGCTAACTGGCCACCAGCCTAGCTCCAGGTTCAGTGAGATACCCTGTCTCTAGGGATTAAGGCAAGGGCGACTGAGGAGGTCATCTGATACCTTTCTCCAACATCCCTACCTGTCCACATGGGCATGCATCCCTGCACGCACACACACATCTACAACAATATGAAGACTAGCATGGAGTTTAAGGGTGAGATGTGGCAAGAATCCTTAGCAGCATTGGTTTACGCCATAGTTTTCCTTAACTATGGAAGAGCTTATGAATTGGAAGTGGGTGGTGGATCCCAAAAGTATATAAGAAAAGGAATCCACAATGCATATGGAAAGGAAGGGTAAAGAAGGTCTGAATGAATGAAAGCGAAAGAACCATTGACACCCAAGGTTAGGGGAGAGCCATCGGCAGTGTTATCTGGAACCCAGGGTAAGAAGAAAAGTCATCTGAGCCATCCAGGTGGCATATTCATGACATTGCCGGCTATCGGGGGTGCCAAAAGCACAAAGGGCAAGAATGACCACAGAAAAATGAGGTGAGAAGTTGGATATGATCTTATTTGAAAATAAGGAATGAAGAGTTCAGACTCATGGATAAGGAACTGGGACTGGGGTGATATAATCAGAACATTTTATTGCACGTATTTAGGGTACACAACGTGCTGTTTGGTATGCATGGACAAGGTGACATTATTCCAGTGATCAAGCAGTTATCTTACCTTCCATAGTTACCTTTATGTTCTTACTATAAAACACCTAAAACTCTACTCTTTGACCATAGAAAAGAGGAGGAAATGGGAATAAAGAGGTCAGAGGAGATGAACTCACATTTATATGTGATGAGGAAGTCCAGAGATCTAAAAGTACAGCCTAAGAAAGTGCTTATCAGGGAACTTAGCGGAAGATTGCTTGCCCAGCCTACCCAATTACACCTTGAATGTAATTCCCAGTGTTACAAAGCAACATTGTACAGGATCAAGTGTGTGCTGCATACAGAATAATGTAAGCAGACTGCAAGATGGAAGGCTTCTTAGAACGTCAAGAAGAAATTCAGGGAAAGCGGCTGGGAGGATCCTGCCCTCATCCCAAAGCAACAACTGTGGCCATCTCAGCCAAGGGCTCTGCAAGTCAAGTAGTCAGGGTTGATCTGACCTATGAACCCGCTTGTGTGTAAAACAAAATTTCAAATTCTTGGTGCCTCAGTTTCTATCTGAAGATGAATTTGCAAATGCTTTCTACCACCAAAGATGTTATTAGGGTTAAATGCAAATCGTATGCATAAGGAAACAAAACCATGGGGCCTGGAGAGATGGCTCAGTGGTTAAGAGTACTGTCTGCTCTTCCAGAGGTCCTGAGTTTGATTCTGAGCAACCGCATGGTGGCTCACAATGATCTGTCATTGGATCTTCTGGCATGCAGGCATAGATGCAGATAGAGCACTCGTGTATAAAATGAAAAATAAATAAAATCTTTAAACAAAAAAGAAGGAGGAGGAGGAGAAAGAAGAAGAAAAAGAAGAAAGAGGAGGAGGAGGAGGAGAAGGAGGAGGAGAAGGACGAAGGATGAAGAAGAAACCAAACCATGCCTGGCTTAGTATACTTTCCCTTGCTGCAACAGTGCAGGAAGGGAATAAAAGTTGGGACAATTAGAACTGTGCAGAGAAAACAGGATTGAATTAATTTAGAAGACAGTTGTTGGCAGCAAAAGCCATAGAATTCCTCAGTCAGCTAAATTCATGGAGTTTGTCCTGTTTGTGTGAAAGTAGAAAATTGTGTTGTAATGGGAATTTATGAGAGATGGGATCGTGGGAGCAGAGATTTTTCGGTATTGTTACAAATTCAGATTTTGTGTAATGAACATGGATGTGGACCGAGGAAGAACTAAAAGGCAATGCAAAACTCTGCTTTCCTCGGAACGGATGTGAGATACAAACTGAAACTTCATCTGCAAATAGGCCCATTATGTGTGGAGCATTAGCAATCTCTATGCCTGGCTCTGTGGGGAGATGTCCTACAGCTGCTGATGCACCCGCCACGAAACAGAAGAGCCTCTGGGAGCAAAAGGATAGCTCACATCTCACTTCTCTCTCCACAAGAAGGTCCAAGAATCCTTGGTATTTTGTTAGGGAGGATCAAAATGTGGTGTTTGTGTGCATGTGTGTATGCATGTGCATGTGTGTGTGTGTAAACAGAATGCACATTGCATGCTACCTAACTCACTGGGGCTGCTGAATAAATGCTTTCTTCTATTACATTAGATGACAATAGCAATTTCTTCGTGTGTCTGTCATTACAAACTGGGGGTCATGAACTAGGATGCTGAGAGCCTCATTAGCAGGAAGTGCTCAAAATATGTCACTTTGTTTGAAAAGATAATAGCTCATCATTTTCTATATTCATTTTCAGGGCAATGTACTTGATTAATGATAAAAAAAATCATATAGGATGCATATGTATTTAAAAGCTACAGAGTAATTTATATCACAAGTTAAATAGCTGCATCTAAAATGTGCTAGAAGATAATGCCTCAAGTGTGATCTCACCCCAGGGTGATGTTCCATTCTAATCAAGAAAGAAGATTCTTTTAGTCAAAAATAATAAGAAATAAGTACAAAATGAAACAGAAAGGGGGAAGAAATACAAATTCTCAACCCATACTAGTGCTGAATGGCGACAACTCCATTGCAATATGAAGATACTCTTACGGATTTAAAATGAATTTAATAGGATTGGAGGTACAGCTCAATGGTAAAGCAATTGGCTGGCATGCACAAGGCCCCGGGTTCAATTCCCAGCACTGTATAACAGAATGAAAAGCAGAAAGGCAGGAAGGAGGGAAAGAGGGAGGAAATAGATAGTACACATTAGGTTACTAGCCCAAGAAAAGACCAAAATTGTTTCCTACTGAAATGCACTGTAAATTCTACATAATTAACCAGTGGAAAAGACATGTCAAACTGCAGTATGTCAGGGACTGTCTTCTAGAAGCAAAAGCTAAGACTTATTGTGAAGTCAGGAAGAAATAAAAATTGGGGGAGTGGCTGTATGTGGTGATAACCTTGAGACTGAAGCTTGGTCTCTGAACTCTTTGTTTTCTTCTTGTTTATAACAGTATGCATCCTAACAATTACTGTCAAGTATTCTAAAGGATAGTTACTAATAAAGTAAGATCCTATCTGGAGCCATGGTGGGAGCCAGTCCTAAGTGACCTTAACTCCAAATGGTGGCCACAGTTGCCTTAGAAAGCCAGTGGATATCTAAGGCATGGTAGATGGTGTACAACATCTTAAAAGATTTGGAAAATGAGAATATTTTCAGGATGTTCTACTCTCTTTGGGATGTTCGTGCGTGTATGGAGAGCCTGGCTGACTCAGACCTATGAGACTTGTAGGTTCACTGAAGAAGACAATTTGTTTTCCATCCTAGCGTGTATCCAGGTGAGAACCTTTTCCACAACTCTTTCCTAAAGATGCCTCCCTTGCTAAAACAGACCTTGCAAGTAGGTGTTCCTCTTTCCACTCTTAATGGCAGCTGCACCAAAGGCAATTATGGGCTAAAAATGGGGCATTTAGGAATTGGGGAAATGAGAAAAGCTCTTAAGTAGCTATCATTAATATATTTTAATTTAAAAAAATCTAAGAGCATAACAGAGGCTGGGGTAGAAGGAGACTCAGCAACAGCTGTCAGCTGGGAATTTGATATAAGGTAATGTAATCAGATCAGATTTACAAAGTCCATTCTGTTTACAGCAGGGGATAGGACTTTCTGAGCCCCCATATCCAAGTTCAGAAATATATAATCTTCTGAACAGGAACCCGAGATCTCAGCCACAGCCACTTCATTCATCAGGCTTTGACATGGAGCTGACTGTTTAGGGAGTTCTCTTTGGTGGGCCAGAGCAAGGAAGCTCATTGTTCAAAGTACATGCTGAGCCCGCTGCCAGCCAGCCCTTACCATGTAATCATGCTACGAAAGCAGGGGGATGATGCAATGGAATTCCAACAGGATGGGCTAGCAACAAGAAAGGAAAACACTCCAACACCCCAAATCTTTCTAAGTCAGTACAGCAACTGGAGGATTTAACACAAAATTCCTATCCATGGGATGATGGCCAAGCCAGGAGATAGTGTAATTACAGGAGGTAAGATGTGGAAAAGAACAAATGAAAGGAAAGACCCCAGAGCTACAGATGGCAGGAAACAATGAAAGCACACACTGATGCTTCTGTGGTAGAGAGAACATCAGGATTTAAGTCAAGATACTTGTAAAGACCTTTACTCCTGCGTGTTTCCATTCGCATGGGTATGCATATAGATGGGTTCACAGTTGGTAGTTTTACTGAAGTCAGCAAACATGTAGATTGAGCCTGTTCTGGGCCAGGCTCTGAACCACACCATGACAGAGAACAAAGGTTTTCAGCTCAGTGCTATTGACATTTTTCTTTTCTTATTGAAATGGTCAAAGTAGACACTGCCCCATGCACTGTAAGATATTAATTAAGCAGTAATCCTGACTCTGCCTACTAAATACCAATAGCAAGATCCATGTCCTACCAAAGCTATCTACAGGAACTGTCTAATCTCCCTGAGTGAGGAACACAACACCACACTGGTTGATAACAACAACAGACTACTAACTATGCCCCAAGCAGTACAGCTCCACCTCTGTACTTTAGGGTTAAACTTGTGCTTTCTATCTGGTCCTGACACTTACTGCTTGGTAACCATGAGAAAATGATTTAACCAATTCTATCTTCAGCACTCTCCTCCAATAAAGATGAAAATAGTCAAGGGAACACTTGTTAGAACTGTTACGAGGTCTAATGAGAAGCTATATGTAGAATATTTACCAAATGTCCTGGGCCAGATTAGGAATATAATAAATAGTGGTTTCCTAAGAGGCACATAGTTTTCATAGGTTTCTCTTGTAAATACATTCAATACTCATTCTCCATTGCTAAATTCAATTCTACCTCTGATTCGTATTCAAACCATTTAAACCTCTATTGTGGCTTGAATGAGAATGTCTCCATGGACCTCTTATTTTAAAACTTAGTCCCCAATCTATGGCCTTGTTTGAGGAGGTTATGGAAACTTTAGGAGGGGAAGGCTTAATGGAGGAAATAAACCCCAGGGATAGGCTTTGGGAGTGTAGAGCCTTCCTCTGTTTCCCGTGTACTGTTGGAATGTGATCACTCAGCTTCCTGTTCCTGCTGCAGCACCAGACATCTAACCCTCTGGACCCATAAGTCAAAATAAACTCTTCTCCAAATGGCTTCCAGTCATGTTACTTTATCACAGCAACTTAAACTTAATTAATACACCTTTAAAATCCCATACCCACAGACTAACGTCAAGCCTCTCATCATTTTTTTAAGAATTGTTTCTTTTATGAATATGAGTACCCGTAGCTGTCTTCAGACACACCAGAAGAGGGCATCAGATCCCATTACAGATGGTTGTGCGCCACCATATGGATGCTGGGAATTGAACTTAGGACCTCTGGAAGAACAGTCAGTGCTCTCAACCATTGAGTCCTCTCTCCAGCCCCCAAGCCTCTCATCTTGATCATCTTTCTTCAACACATCTTCCTTCCTCTTACCAATGTTTATTCCCCGAATAAAAACTGAGCCTTCCCCTCACTGCATGGGCTCTCCAACACTTTGCTGGTCAGTCCTCCACGGTGTGAAATCATCACGGTTGCTTCAGATTAGCTCTATTCAAATCTCCAGCCACCAGTTGCTTGAAGCTTAGATCAATTCCAACATCACCCACAAAGATTTTCCAGATCTTACAGAGTTGATTCTTTCCTCTGATGCAATTGATGCTGCCTTTTGTATTACTACAAGTCCACAAAATAATTCATAACAATCTCTCTCTTCTAAGAGTTCCTCATGACTGCCTGTCTTCTTCATTGTGTGAGAGAGCTACTAGGCTCGAGTCCAATCTTCTTATTATTTCTGTATCCTCAATGCCCACTCTGCCTTGGTAGAGTAATTACACATTACATGTAAGAAAAAACACACAAAACTTGCATGGCACTAGGAAGATGACAATTGGATAAGAACTGATCAAAGTAGACACACAGACAAAGTATAAAAATAACGCATGGTTATCAGAACCATAGTTAAACAGAGTCTCTGGAAAGGGGCACGAAGAACCACTTTCGTTTCACTTCCTCAGATGATTTTAATTTCAGAAAACTGTAGCCCTACATAATATGTGAGAAAGTTTCCTCACTTGGGATATCCAAGTTTCATTTGCTAGGCCAAGTCAATGCCTGGAGCATTGCCTTGAGAAGGTTTTCGAGGCTCCCTTGGGTCTCAACAGAAGAGAGCACGGTGATTGATTGGCAAGGTCTGCCAAGAATAAGAAAGCAGGGAGCTGCAAGAAATCATGCTGCTAATTGACATGCTGTGATTGATGCATTCATCAGGAGGAACTAGCTGGATATAATGCCTACACTATACATAATGTATGCACTCTATATGCATATGCAGCTATATCACTCCTAAAGGCATGCATATGCATTTACCATGAGTAGGAATGATCATTTTAAAGTCTGCACTGTACTCTAAGCACTTGGGCAAGCAGCTAATGAGTATCACTGACGTGGGATCTGGCCTGAGAGTGTAGACAACTGAGAGAACACAGACATTAATAATAATAATCACACAAATAGATCATCATCTAAGAGTAAAAAAGAAAATTAAAGAATGGCCCATAAATCTTGACAGAGGGACATTAAGCCCACTTGGAGAATCTGAGATCGCCCCCCCCCCCCAAGGAAGCAACATTTGGGTTAAGATCTGACTGATGAGTGGGATTTACCAAGAGGAAGAGTGGGGGACAAATGTTCTTTTTAGGCTAGTGGCCAACAGGAGGGGGAAGGGTGGGAACTGAGGCTCCCTCACAAACTGCTGTGTACGCTGGGAAAGTTACTTTAATGCTGTGAGATATGAATGCAGGGTAAATGAGCTGTGGCTGAAACTAGATCCCTCATGCCACATGCTGCCTATGGGACCGTAGCAGGTAGGAGTCCTTGTACAAGGAAAAGGATAGATATATTGGAATCAAAAAGACCCAGGATCCAATCTTGACTCTGCCATTCACTGGCTGTGTGGCTTGGTTAAATAATTTCACGATTCTGCACCTCTATGCTGACATCTGAAACTGAAGGTCGTAGTTCGCTGTAGTGGGAAGATCATGGTGGTTAAGAGCTGGCCTTCTGGAGTCAGACTACTCATATCCAAGTTTTGACTTCACCACTTTACAAGTGTAGCTTCAGGATACCAACTTCTGTCTGTCTCTGTTTCTTCATTCCAATGGAGGGGGAAATGAATCTTTGGTGAAGACTCTCAGTGGCAATATAAGTAAGAAGTTTGTCATTAAACCTCTCATTTAAAAAAAAAAAAACAGACTTGGAAAATACAGACTCTCCTGGGGGACAGCTAGCTCGAAGTTTATTCCAAAATATTGTTCACATGGAGCAGAAAAAAACAGGAGGAAGTGGGCATGGACTCCCACCTGAAAGCAAGAAGCGATCTGCAATTGACATTTACTTACAAAGGAAAAATTAATCGTCTCCAAAGAAGAGTTTCATTGCTTATATGAGCCACACTTCAGGGGAGGCCGTGACCAGGAGGAGATGCTCAACACAAAACAAACTCGTTTTTGTTGAACTTTTGTTTTATACTGATTTGTTTGGACATTTTTTTCTTATTCATCCTTTATGTGTATATTTTAGTTTTTTTATTTTTATCTTTTTCTGGGGGTTGTGTGTCCTGGGGCTACTTTGCAAGTCCCAGGTCAGTGAGAGACCTTTCCTCTGAAACAGGTGGACTGTGCTTGAGAAACAACTCTCTAAGTTAACCTCTGGCATCCTCATGTGTATACACACACACACACACACACACACACACACACACACACACACACACACACACACAACTTTGGTGGTCAGAAGCTTACGAACTGAGCTTCTTGGCCAAAACTAAAGCCAGTCTCCAGACCACCCCTATGCAAGCATGATGATGCAGCAGGTCATCTCTTTGGTTCACATGGAGCAGAAAAAACAGGAGGAAGTGGGCATGGACTCCCACCTGAAAGCAAGAAGCAATCTACAATTGACATTTACTTACAAAGGAAAAATTAATCGTCTCCAAAGAAGAGTTTCATTGGTTATATGAGCCACACTTCAGGGGAGGCCGTGACCAGGAGGAGATGCTCAACACAAAACAAACTCGTTTTTGTTGAACTTTTGTTTTATACTGATTTGCTTGGACATTTTTTTCTTATTCATCCTTTATGTGTATATTTTTACATGGTGGTTTTTATTTCTGCTCTAAAGACACCACCATATGATCACTTGTCAAAGTGTGCATGCGTCTCCCAGTCTACACATCCAGCAGATACAGCTTCTGAAAGAAAGGGGGGCTTTAGTTACAATCTTCTTCTAAGGGGGCTTGATTTGAATAGCAAGAGTATAGTGTTTTCAGCTGAGCTCTGATATTGGCCTTACTCTACAACTGCCCCCCCCCCCATCAAACCCCTTCTCTGAAAGTCATAGCCTTCAAAGACTTGAGCAGGGTGATTACTCAAAAAACACTTGTATATCCACCATCTATCTATCTATATTGGGCTTAAAACATTTGCTCTAAATTCTCACTACAAACTGAAGGAGCTCCATCTCTGTGCAGGTTAGGGATGAGTCCCAGTCCCCTTCTGTGTGGCAATGTCCCAATCCCTAAAATAACTCCCTGTCCTGAAATGGCCACCCTTTTTCCATTTTATCACTTTTCAACTTTTCTAGACATTGCCCCTTTTTGATTCTGTCTCCAGATCATACAAGTGCTTCGATGTCTACATGTTAGTACATGTGACTTCCTGCAAAGGATGAGGTTGGGGACAAATGGTACCCCAAAGAGGTACCACTTGGGGAGCTGAGGCTAACCTGAAACTCCTGGATCTGCTCCCTCAGCCACCATCACTATCAACTCCTCCTCCTCCTCCTCCTCCTCCTCCTCCTCCTCCTCCTCCTCCTCCTCCTCCTCCTCTTCCTCCTTCTCAATCTGATTTTCTGACAGGCAGTCACTCTGAGGCTAAAATGTGTCTTCTCCTTACTTAATCATTACAAAGCAACTCAGGCTCCCCAGAACAGTAGGCAAGATGGACATGGCCCCTTAAAGCCCAACCTGTTTTCATCTCTTCACAAGGACTCTTAACACAGGTCATTACAGGGGATTAGGCCTCAGGGTTCAGGGATTCCCCAGGCTGGGTCACCTCCAGCTAGGCACTTCTCTTTATCATTTCCCAAGATTGGTGGGCGGCTGCTTTCTCCCCTTCTGGTCTGATCTCCTACAACAAAGAGTCTGATTAAAAGGGAAAAGGAGGGGAGATGATATTTAAAGGGGGAAAAAATGCCCTTTCTCAGCTCAGACAAAAGATGAGATTAAATGATTCAGGCGGAGGCCCCTCTGGGTTGCTGAGAGTGCTTCTGTGAAATTAATATACTTCCCTCTGCCTGCTGAGAGGAACGACTCCCCTCTCGCTTCACACGCATGAGAATGTCAGCCCAGGACGCTGGGTTGACGTGGGCTTGGTGTCAATGAGAGAAAAGGCTACAGAAAAGAAAGGATCTAAGCCCTTTGTCCGGCTCAAGTCACCCATGGGGCTTGCTTGGGGCACAGGTACTCACCAAGCAAGCTGATTTGACCATTCTTGACAACTTGGCAATGGAGGCAGTCACCTAGGAATCTGGATGCTAGTTTTGTGATCCACCACTGGAGCAGAAACCCCATCACGCACCATCTGTGTGGCCCTCAGCAAGTCCCTTAAGCCTCTCTAAGCCTCAGTGTTCTTCATCAGTATCTCTCTTACCCAGTTATTGGGGGAAGCGATCCGTTTTTTAAACTAGGGCACTTGCTTTTCCTGCCTGTTTCCTCTGTTCATTTCCACTTGGCATTGGCTTGTGTCTGTCTACAGCACACCTAACAGTGCCTGCTCTGACGGGAGGTATATTGTGCCTGCTTGTGTATCCATTTTGCCAAGAGCAAAAGTTATCAAGGTGAGTGTTGTCCAACGGGAGGAAGTGCAGCAAGTGCAACGGGAATTGGAGACTTGTCAAAGAGAGGGAGGGGGATCAGCAGGAGGGGAAAATGTTATGTGCATATATGCGATTATCAAAAAACACAATTAAAAGAGTAAAGAGCCTGGAATGGTGAAACTTGTAACCACATGCACCCTCCCCCTGAGTGTATAGACCATGCCTGTGGGGCTGTCCTAGAGTGAAACAGTCCACCAAGTTTTTACTCAGACAGGCTCTGTATGTTATGATGGGAAAGCTAGGCTCAAGATATATGTAAGATAACAGCTACTCCAAACTCTGTCAACACTACCCTGATAGCAGAGAACCAGATGGTCATAAACCGTTACATTAAAATATGCTGGGTAATTCATGCTCAAAGAGGTACAGGTATTATCCTCATGTGTGTGTGCCTTGGTGAAGTTTATGTGGGGGTTGTGCATACATGTAAATATGTGTATATATCTGTTGGTATGGATGGATATGCATATATGTGGACAAATGTGTATTATGGGAGTGTGTGTGCGTGTATGTATATGTGTGTGTATGTGTGTGTGTGCATGTATAAGGTCTGTGTGTGATGTGTGTGGTTTTTGCTTGTTTTCAGCCTTAATAAAAATGAGATTTTAAAATGTATTTTTAAAGTGAAATCACAAGTCTACAGAGCTACAAAAGTCAGTTTCTAAAATAGCTGCATGGACTCACATACCCAGCAGCAAACTAGTTACAAGAAGAGAAACACATAACTCTTACCCCTGCAGGACTCTCACCCCTGCACACACACCCTATTGCTGAAGCCAAACCACTCATAATCCTAAGAGAGCTACTCACATTCCACGTGAGACCGTAGCCTGAGACAAGTGGTTTCTTGGAGGACTGCACATACGAGTGACTTTTGGGGTGTTGGTAGGCATAAAGAACACTCCATCAAGAACTGAATCTGCATCTCACCAAGATATACATTTCCTCCTGTGCACCTGACAGGCAGGATTCAGTGCACCAGCTATGAGAATGGTTTCAAACACACAGCCATGATACCCAGTGTCATAGACACCACCTTATGTGCTTACTGACACTTAAGGAAAGCCTAAACTTTAGTTATGAAGCCTCAGTGGCCACATTGCATTTGTTCTAGAGCCACAGTGTTTAGCTCCTTCGGTTCCAACAGCACAAGGATAGAGTATTCCACCACTGCAAAAAGTCCTGGAGAGTGGCACAGGATCTTCAGCACACTGGTAATGATGGGAGCCTGTAAAAGGGCACAAGTCCTGTGATTATATCTTAATTTTTGCTGTGTACATTTCTGTACCATTTTCTGATGTTTCCATGGGCATATATTTGTGTGTGTGTGTGTGTGTGTGTGTGTGTGTGAGAGAGAGAGAGAGAGAGAGAGAGAGAGAGAGAGAGAGAGAGAGAGAGAGAGATGCTGAAACACATAGGTACAGAAACAGAGAACATATAGTGTCCTGTGTCCTGACACTCTCTGCTTTATTCCTTTGAGACCAGGGTCTCTCCATGAAGCTGGATCTAGGCTAGAGGCCAGCAAGACTCAGTGATCCTCCTAACTCCACCTCCACACCTTTGTTGCTGGGAGTTATAGGGACACACCAGCTTTGTTGAACAGCAAATGGTCTTATCCACTGAGCCGTCTCTCTAACCCCTGTATCACGTATTTAACTAGTAAATAAAGGACATCTGGAAGTGATTGCCATTCAGAGCAAGATAACAGCTACTCAGTGATATTTCTGGGACACTTGGAATGGAATATGAGATGCAGATATTAAAAAAAATAGATCCTTTAATATCTCTATGTAGACCAGGCTGTCACAAAACTTAGAGATTGCCTCTGCCTCTCTGCCTCTCTGCCTCTCTGCCTCTCTGCCTCTCTGCCTCTCTCTCTGCCTCTCTCTCTCTCTCTGCCTCTCTGCCTCTCTCTCTCTGTCTCTCTGCCTCTCTGCCTCTCTGCCTCTCTGCCTCTCTCTCTGTCTCTCTGCCTCTCTGCCTCTCTGCCTCTCTGCCTCTCTGCCTCTCTGCCTCTCTGCCTCTCTGCCTCTCTGCCTCTCTGCCTCTCTGCCTCTCTGCCTCTCTGCCTCTCTGCCTCTCTGCCTCTCTGCCTCTCTGCCTCTGCCTCTGCGAGTATTGGGTCAGTGATACGCTTGGCAAAAATAAATTATCTCAGGTTAGTTTGTTACCAGGGGTTATCCCTTTACTTAAACTCCCCCCCCCCATGCTACTTTTAGTAAGGTAGACCCACCCAGATTTGTATACCATACCTTCTCTGCCTGATTTCCAACAGGGATGACCATGAGGAAATAGCCTAAGGTAAAAGATCATGGTAGGAGAGCATCTCTAGTGGACAATTGGACAGTATATACCCTGAGTAGTCAAATGTATAAGGCCATACAAATGTTCCTGGTCTGAGCTGCTACCTGAGGTCACGTTGGTGTCTGAGCACTATGCTAAACTGGCCCCAACCCTCACCTGGGCAGCATGTAAGAGCTGTCTCTGATGGCATAAGTGAGTGAGAGCTGACTTCACCCCTTACCAACCATGGCACTCAGGAGAGCTGGGCTTCCACACCTAGGAACCACAGTGGTATAGTCATGGGAAAGCTTGCCTGGAGAGGGAGAGAGAGAGAGCAGGAGAGCTGGCCCCACATCTCACCTGGGCCAAACACCTAGACAAAGTAGGAGAGCTGGCCCTGGTGGCACAGGCACAAGAGAGCTGGTGGGCTGACCATCTCAGTTTCTACCCAGGCCAAGATCCAGGGCTTTCAGTTGGCTCACCCCAACATCTACCCTGCCTGTGAACTGCTAGAGCACGGGAAGGGTCAGTCCTACAGAACCAAAGCTGCAGGAGAAACAATAGGATGTCCAAGAGAAGTCCTGGTGAGGATCCAGTAGTGACAGTGGAACCGAAGCCAGAGACCTAGAACTAGACCGATGACCAATGAACTAGACTGCAATGAACATTTACAAGTAAAACTATTTGGGCAGAAGGGTATGACACTGTGTGACACACTGTGACACAGCACAGTTTCCATGGAGAAACCATTGTTTGTTGTTTGTTTTATTTTATTTTATTGTTTTCTTTTGCTGGAGAAGTTTCAAGAGGATAGGGTGACTATGAAGGGATATGTGTGGTATTGGGGTGCATAATAGGAAATTCACAAGGAATCAATTAAAAGGTTTTTTTTAAAGAGAAAGATAACATATTACAGAGCAATGCATTCTATTGGTCAAGAAAAGTTTATACTTTGCTAATGTAAACAGAACCTCCTCTCTAGTGTGTGGAGCTTAACTACCTCACTCCTGAACCCAAACTGGGTCTAGTTGTTTATTTCCAATGATTAAGGTTTGAAAAGAGAAGTGTGATTTTAGGTTTTTTTTGTAATTAAGTTAGGGTGGAAAACCAACAACCAGGAATAAGTCGTGGTAACTCAATGTGCCCCTGCCATGACAGGACTCAAAGGGCAGTCCCCTTATGAGGATTCTGCCTCAAGACTCCTAATACCAGTCTAATCATGAGACAACACCTCAGACATTCAAAACTAAGAGAACATTCTACGGAATGTCTAACTCAAATCTGCATGGATGTTAGGAAGGAAGGAAGAATGAGAAGCTGTCAGAGAACAAAGGAGACTAAGAAAACTAGCAAAGCTCAGTAAGGGTGGATGCTGAACAGAATATCGGCAGCTATTGAAAGCCAAATAGTCTCACTTAATTAATGATTCCATACTATTTTAACTCCTTTGTTTGACAAATGTACTTTTATAGAGGGTAAAAAAAATGTTCTCTATCACCTTAGCATTTTCCTAATAACCTGAAATAGTTTAAAAATGCAAAGATTTTTAACCTACTTTCCAACTATTTCTGGTTACTGCACTTGGCTAACCTTTGAATTCCTTTTTCTCAATTTTCTGGAGTAGATGTAAATTTTTAAATCATGGAATCAATTCATCAGCCAGACCTTACCTGGGAACCCCTCTGCTCCTGCATTTCAAAGAATTCTGTGAATGCTGTCAAGAATCGACAAAGTAATTGAACAATCAGGAAAATTCTGTACCTTTATTAGTTGGACAGTGGGTGCAGGTGTCCTGCACTGGCCTGATCAAAGCTCTCTTTGGTATTTTATCAATAAAAATCTAAGCAAGTTGTTTGCTTCTCAATGATAGAAAGTAGAACCCCAGTGCCAAGTGCCTCCACCAGTTGGAACTCCAAGCTGAAATAATGAGGCTGGTCTGCAGAAGAAAAACCAAGGTTCGGGGCTAATTCAGCATTTAGAGTGCTTGCTGCTTAGGTAGCATGGGAGCTGAGTTCAGATCCCAGCAACTAAGTAATAAGCCGGGAGTGGTCTCACTTCCTCCAGCAACCCTAGCAGTGGAAGGACTAGAAAGACAGAAGGATTGCTATGGCTTTCATCCTGGCTGTCAGAGCCTAGCTGGAAATTGTGATCCAGGTTCAGAAATCAACTCTGTTTCAAAGGAATGAAGCGAAGAGTGATAGAATAGGACCTCTTGCACCACCTGCTGGCCTCCAGGCACACATGCACATATGCGCATACGCTCACACAACATACATACACACACACACACACACACACACACACACACACACGCACACACACACGCACGCACGCACGCGTGCAATGTAAGTCAGTTCCAAGAGTCCAAAAAGACAGCTTAGCAGTCAGAATGCCTACTGCTCTTGCACATCTCTAGAGTTCGGTTCTGAGCACTTACATAAGGAGTTCATAATCTCCAGTAATTCTAGTTCCAGAAGACCTGATACCCTCTGTCCTCTGTGGGCATTTGCATGCATACATACTCACACAAGCAGGAATAGAGAAGTGACTTGGCAACTAAGGGCCCTACCTGTTCTCTCAAGATACCTACATTTGATTCCCAGCAACCACAGGATGGCTCACAAGCATCAATGTCTTCGGTTTCAGGATATTCAACCTTCTCTTGGCCTCCAAAGATACCAGCTATGCAAAGTGAAGCATAGGCATGCATGCAGGCATACACATAAAAAATAAAAATAAATTAAAGACAATAAAAATAGCATACCAGTACACACAGATACACATAAGTTAAAGAACAAATACTGGTCTCAGTGATGCCCCACTCAGCTTTGATCTGAATACACAGTGCCTTTCTGTCATTCACACACACACAAGGCAGTTTTGAACTTCCATTTTAGCCTAAATTGTTGAAGTTGACTTTCTGTCGTCTCTGACCCCAAAACTCCAACCTTGCCTCTCACATAGGAAAATTCTTCTTCTAGATTCAAGCAGGGGGTGGGGGTGGGGGGTGGCGCTGAAGGTACATTTGCCTTGCCTTTATCAGGGTTGTGTTCAAAGCAGATCAGATTGCACTTTCATTAACTGCTAACTTAACTTGATCTGAAAGGGGTTAAGTTGGATTGAATTGAGACAAGCAGACAAATAATGAGTTCAACATAAGATTAAATTATCATCAGGTGACATATTGCTATACCTATAGGTCAATGCATGACTTAACCCTTGCAAGAGATGTTCCTTTTTGCAGGAGATGGCAATCAACACAAAGACCTACAACTAAACAACTCGTAGAGAGTGAGAGACATCAGATTAGTCAGCCCTAAATGATACATCTTTCTCAAACTCCTCCCCCAAGGCTCGAGGATCTGTACAGTAGAGGAGGCAGAATGACTTTAAGAGCCAGAGTGGTGGATGGTGTTAAGGTAATAATGCTTACAATCGCAACAGGATTGGTGCATTTATAAACTCAAAGAGATTATAACAGCATGCCAAAGATCTGCACAGGTTCAAACCAGACAAAACCCCAGCACTAAGATGGGGAAGTGAACACAAAAGTCCCACCCCTAATCAAGAAGCTATTTGCAACTGATATATGCTGGGAAATGGAAAGTCAGTTTTCTCCAATGGAATACTACTGAGTATATCAATCTGTCTTAGTTATGGTTTTACTGCTGTGAACAGATACCATGACTAAGGTGACTCATAAGGACAACATTTCATTGGAGCTGGCTTACGGGTTCAGAGGTTCTGTCCATTGTCATCAAGGCAGAAGCATGGCAGCTTCCAGGCAGGCATGGTTCAGGAGGAGCTAAAATGGACTCCATGGGGAGAGTTGTGTGTGTGTGTGTGTGTGTGTGTGTGTGTGTGTGTGTGTGTGTGTGTGTGTGTTTTGTTGTGGTATTTTTGCCTAAATGAGTTTTTTGATTTTATGGGAGTATTTTTTCGGGTGGTGGTGGTGGTGGTGGTGGTGGTTGGGGAGAGAGAGAACATAACATTGTGTAGGTAGAAAAGAAGGGAGGATCTGGAAAGAATTTGGGGAGGGGAAACACTAATATCTAATTAACATCAGTTGAAGGTGTTTTTTTTTTCCTCCCAGAATAGATAGGGACTAGACATCTCTCCATATTACGTTGAGGTAGGAGTGTAAGTAGCTTCATTATTTTCCGTGTCTGCCATATTGTTGGCACAACCAGCAATCCAGTGATCAGAGAATGAATGAATATCCATAGCTTGCAACAAATAGATTACAGATAGTGGGGTGTGAGACAATCAATGGCATCCCAATTGTGGCTAAATCCAAGAAAGTATCCCAGTGTTCTCCTTCAGTTTCTTAGTTGATAGGTATAATGACTCATTAGCTCCCTGAATGCCCTGTCATTTAAGACAGTATTAGACTCACCTGACCCTATTAATAGTATGTGAGTGACTGTGGTGGTTTGAATATGCTTGACACTTAGAAAGTGGCACTATTAGGAGGTGTGGCCTATGTCACTCTGTAGGTGGACTTTGAGGGCTCAAGCTCTGCCCAATGAAGAAGAGATCTACATCCCTCCTGGCTGCCTGGAGAATAGACCCTCCTCTTGGCTGCCTTTGGATCAAGATGTAGAAATCTTGATTCCTCTAGCGCCTAGTCAGCCTGCATGATGTCATGCTTCCCACCATGATGATAATGGACCAAACCTCTGAAATTGTAAGCCATCCCCAATTAAATGTTTTTCTTTATATGGCTTGCCTTGGTCACAGTGTCTTGGCACAGCAATAGAACCCTAAGACAGTAACATGACGGCATTTAACTGCATAAAGGGCTACCATCAGTGCTATAGATGCCTGCCATTAGAAAAACAAACAAACAAAACAAAACAAAACAAAAAAACAGGTTTCTATTGGACTTAGAAATCCATGACAGGAGGGGAGCAGTCAGAGTGAATAAATAGATGGCACAGAGGATCAGTCCAATACACACAATAACAACATCCCTCTGAGGTCACAGGGAAATTCTCCTTCTAGAAAGCACAAATCTATATTTTAGGAGTTCACGTTGTGTTTCCATCCACTATGCACGATCCCTTCTACTGTCTGGGTAATGCTTATTGATCAACTGATGTTAGCTAAGTATTGTGTTCCCACGAAAGCCTCTCACCCACACTGTGAATCACACACTGTCATTCCCATATTCTAAAGAAGAAACTGAGTTATTGAATAGTTTGCCTAAGGCCAAAAACAAAAAAAAAGATGTTGCGTGGGTAGACCTGAGATTGGACTCCAGAAATTTCAGTAAAATATAGAGTAAATATACAGACTCTCTGATATGAAAAGCAAACAATAAGCCATCAAAGTTTCTGCAGTAGTTGACAATTCACCAATCAATACTCTTTCCTCACAAAGCTACAGGCTCTTTTGCTTAAATGAGCAACAACTAGTGTCTCATAAACAATATGTGCTCAATGAGCAGTTGGGAGATGTAAGCTACTTAGCTTATATGGTTTAGTTTCTTATTCATGAAAAATCAATACAGCATCGAGTGAACTTAGAGCAATAAAACAACTCAAGCTTAAATTGCTTATTTTAGCATATGGATTGTTTATCTCTATGTTATAGAGTCATAGAACTCTTATCTATACCTTATTTGGGGGGGGGGGGTATGGTTTAGTTGGGAGACTGCCTGCCTAGCATGCAAGAAGCCCCAGCAGTACTGTATAAGCCAGGTGTGGTAGCACATACCTAGCACTTGGTGGGAGAAGGGGGGAATGCAGGAAGATCCAGGATTTAATATCATCTTAAATTACAAAGTAAGAGGGAAGCAAGCCTGGGCTACAGGAAACCCTGCCTCACAAAAGAAAAGTTATATGATAAGTTGTCAAGACAAAGTTTCAGGATAAAGAGGTTCCTTCCTACTTCAGTTAATGTAGGAAACCTGGAGATGAGCCTGCCCAGTTGAATCATATATCACTAATCATTGACCATGCTAACATTCATAGTCAATTTTTCATTTTTTATTATGTTTCAATATACAATCTAAAATTTTTATACAATATATTTTGATTCTATTCTTTCCCCTCCATCAGCTCCTTTTAGATCCTCCCAACCTCCTAACTCATCCAACTCTGTGTTCTTTCTCTATCACTCTCTCAAAAAAAAAAAGAAATGAAAATCAAAAATAAACAATCCAAAACAGTAATACAAGAAACAACAACTAAAATAAAAAGCACACAAAAATAGAGTCCTCCTTGCATTCTTATAATATATGTTGATCAGATTCTTTCCCCTTCTGCATAAAAAGCAATTGTTAGGCTTGGCAATACAACATAATGATTAAGAAAACTGGCTGTTCACCCAGAGGACCCAGGTTCAATTCCCAGCACCCACAGGTGGCTCACAACCATTTGCAACTTTAGTTCTGCAGAACTGGACTCTGTCTTCTGACCTTCTTGGGTACCAGGCACACTTGTAACACAAAAATAAAGCACCCATTGGGTGCAGGCAAAACAACCATGCACATAAGAAAAAAAATTATAAAGGAAAAAAAGAGAGAGTTGCTAATGCCACAGTAAAATTGGATCTTTGTCTAATTCCTTCAATTTACTCCAATTTATTCACCTAATTAGGAAAAAAAAAGGAATATTTGGCATGCCAAAAATAGGTAATATGTAAATGAATTACATCTAAAATAAAGTCAGCTATGAGTAGAAATTGTATGAAGAGGCTGACAGTGCTGCTGCTCTTTACACCCAAACCTCCTAAGACGAGGTCAGGTATGGTGTGACATCTGCCTGCCTCTCTTTCTTCTACTCTTCCAGGGAAGTGTATGTAGCAGGTAAGCTGACCTCTTCAGGAAGATCAGAGGACTTACTAGGCAGGCTGTGTCTTGTGTGTCTCTGCACTCCTCATTGCATAGCGCTCTGTCACATGCTTACTGACTCCTTGAGGATTTAAAGGCATTTAATCTCTTTCTGCATACTTTCTAGATCCCTGAGACATCACATAGTATCTAGAATATGGGGAGTACTTAATAAATGTTCATTTGATTAAATGAAATCACCAAAATGACGATGTCTACTCTGGACTGGAGTCTAGTATTTTCCTTCAAATTTCTTTAAAAAAAAAAAAAAGGCTAAACATGGCTTGCCTAGCATTCCATACCTAAACTGGGTACAAACAGATCAACCAGGGATATCTCTAAAATTTTCATGAGAAACATAAATAATGAGTATCAGCCTCCATTTTCAGAATGAAGAGAAGGCAGAGGAGGTTAAACATGTTTTTCAAGGTTAGAGACACTAAATGAGAGAGACAGGTTTGGACTGATGATCTGGGTAGCTTCAGAACATGCATACTATCCCTTTCAACTAACTTATCTTCTCACTCTCCTGTATGTAAATACATGTAGGCACAGGATCACTCACATGGCACTAGACCCCTTTTACCTCTAAGAAGTCTAGGCTCAAAGACACCACACCCAGGGTCAAAACCAGCCATGCCCTGTGTTCACTCATTCATTTAATCAATTTGACTACCAACAGTTAAGTGCCCTTGTGAGCCTGAAACTACTAGGTGCTGGGATACATTTGTGAGCAAGATTGGTGATTAGAAGAGGGAGATGGAGCAAGGGCTGACAAACGTTCTTGTGAAGAACTAGATAACACCTAGTTTAGGCTTTGAAGTCCAAATGGTCTTTGTCACAGCCATGGAGCATCCCCTCTGGAGAGCTGAAGCAGGCCCTGATACTTTGCAATCATATGGACCAGGCCATATGCCAGCAAAACTTTATTTACACAACAGGTAAGCTTGATTTGACCCACAGTGATGGCTTGGCAAACCCAGAGATAAGACAATAAACATGGAAATGAGTAGAGATAGACAGAAGTACAGAAATAACTGTAAGGACTCTAAAGGAAATAAAAGAGTGTAACAGGGTAAAAGAAGACTAAAGTAGCTTTAGGTAGGACAAGGGAGGAGGTGACACTTGAAATGGAAACTGAACGCTAATGAATGCTGAGAAAATGCATGTCCAAGAAGTTAGAATAATTAGGCCAAAATGGAAACTGAACGCTAATGAATGCTGAGAAAATGCATGTCCAAGAAGTTAGAATAATTAGGCCAAAGTGGCTAAGGTGGGGTGTGTGTGAGGAACAAAAACAAAGCCACCCCATCTGGAACAAGAATGGTACAAGGTCAGTTCAGATTTCATCTCGCTTGAAGGGCACCAAGAAGAGCCTGGTTCTTCTTGGTGCAGCAGAAAGCCCTGGGAGGTTCCAACAGCACAGAATAAGTTTTCCATAGTGCATTTGAATACATTAACCCCAACAACTGCATGGTGGAGGGACACCAGAGACACAAAACAAATGGAGGGACAACAGACAAGTGCTTTGCATAGAGACAGAGCAAAGGGACACTATGAAATGGCTGGGCTCTGGAGAGATTTTGACAGTAACTGAACCACAGGGTGTTGCCGGGACTTGTACACGGAATGAATGATGATGGAGGACCCCAGCCTGTGTGTGGTTTCATGTGAGGATCCAGAGCAACTGCTGAGCATTGACGAGCATCCACCATCAAAGAGAGGGACGGCAACAGCAAGAACCAGTGATAGGGACGATCTGAAGTTTGACCCTAAATGTCCTACAAGGTGGTTCAGGAGAAGCAATGAGGTGCCTGACAGGTAGCTCTTGCTTTGACACACAAACCAGACAGGCAAGAACTACTCAAAGTCTGCTTTAACTTCAAATCACCAAGACGCCAAACAGCAGGGAAGCTAAAGCTAAGGCAGCCTAGCAAACAGTACTCCAAAAATCCAGCAGTCTCTCCGTAACAACCGCAAATGAAGATCTTAAAAAAAAAAAAAAATGTTCGTAATAAAAGTGAATATAAGACACTTCCTTTTCGAGAAATGTGGAGACACGGGAGAGGGAGGCAGCCCGAGGCTCTCTGAGGAAATCAGTCAGCACTCTAACGCTCCAAACGGCTGATGCCCAGGCCTGGCCTGCAAGGGACTTGAAGACTTTCACCCAAGAGAGAGCCATACTTTCTGTTCTCACTATCAGAAATGCTGTCAGGCACATAGTAAGAGTTATGTAATAGGAAGCAATAGTTTCCGGCCATTTCTCCATCCTTCTGTTATATAAGAATCATGCCAAGATGAAGTGGCCAACGTCTAAGCCACAGAGATGCAACCCTGTCAAGTAGATTTATAGTTGAGACTTCCTTTTCTTCTTCTTGTTCTTCTTCTTTTTCTTTTTTCTTTTTTTTTTTAGCAAGTACTTCCCACCTCCTAGGTCCCTTCCCTCAGGGTTTCCCAATATACCAGTTTCCAATTTGGTTTTTTTCTCATTAGATGGACCTGTCCCATTCATGAAAAAAAAAAAAAGCCATACATTCATTCATTCACAGATGTATTCATCCATGCATTTATTCACCCTACCAACCAGTCATCAAAAAATTATTTCATTCACCATGCAACAATCATCTCTTACCATATACAAGATTCTGCAACGATGTGGTTGAAGGAGAATAAGCCTCAAATAATGAATCTGCGTCTTCTAGCTAGGCGGCCTAGGACAAAGGGCTGAAATCTTCTGAGCTTCATCAGTGATGTGATCTAGGAAAGTCACCTTAGTGGCAATTGTGGGAGGGTTAGACACAATGAGGGGGATGCATCTGCCTGAGCTCCTGTTGGTTTTTTGAATATAAGCATAAATTTGATGTCAAGATAGCTGAAATGGAAAAGACAAACATCTCAGCTCTTGGGGGACTGGAGAGATGGCTCAAGGGTTAAGAGCATTGACTGCTCTTCCTGAGAGCCCAGGTTTGATCCTCAGTGCTCACCTGACAGCTAACAACCATTTCTAACTTCAGTCTCAGGGGATCTGATGTCTTTTTCTGGCCTCCCTGGGCACCAGACATATGGTGCACAGTCATACATGAAGCAAAACACCCTTGTACATAATACACACACCAAAAAATACATTTAAGAAATCTTAAATCTATCAACAAACTAAGCACCAATAAGCATCTAAGAAAAAAACCCTGAAATTAAGCATGATAATAAAAGACTACCTCTAAGTTGGAGAAGAAGGCAAATCAATAACCCTCACCATTTTTATTCTGTATTTTACTAGAGGCTATAGACTGTGTCGGCCATAGGTATGAAGAGAACTAAAGAGAAAATATATTTAAAATTAAAACATTAAAATTTCTTTACAGATGAAGGGTGTTTACACAAACTGCTAGGCTAAGAAACTTTTGGAATTGAGGAATGAGTTCGCTAAGGTTAGAGGACGAGAGTAAAGTATTTTAAATATAATTTTTAAAAAATGATACCTCTTGTATCCCAGCAACAAACAGCTGCAGATGGCGTTTTGAAAACAGTACCTATAAAATCTATACGTCAAAATTGCCATTAAAAATATCTAAATTAGTCCACAACTAACATTTATGGACTGAAAGGAAGGCTCAATAATCTTAAGATGACCATTTCTTTAAAATTGATTAGCAGAATAACACAATTCCAACATTAGCTTGGCAGGATATTTTTAACTACAGGTAGTTTGTTAAAACAGGAAAAGCACACCTGAGAACAGGAGTGGATTAGCAACCTAGAGAAAGGTCTGTGCTCAAAATGTCCCTGGTAGGGGGCTGGACAGATGGCTCCAAAATTAAGGGAATTTGCTGCTCTTGCAGAGGAACAGAGTTCAGTTCCCAGCACCCACACGCTAGCTCACAGCAGTCTATAACTCCAGTTCTGGGAAACACAGTACCCTCCTATGACCTCCATGACAAATGCACACACACAGTGTACCTACATACATGCAGGAAAAATTTTCGTACACAAAAACTTGAAAATAAGCAAATATTTTTAATTCTAGTGGGATTATTTGTCATGCAAATTGACAAATCTATTCTAAAATGGAAACGGAAAGTCAAAGCATCGAGAAGAGCAAAAGCAATATTGTCAACCAGAACATAGTTGAATATGAATATAAGCAATATCGGAATTAAAGGATGATGGCAAGACTACAATAACACAGTGTTAGGTGAACACAAGGATAAACATAAAAATCAATGAGATAAGACAGGTTATCCCGAGGTAGACATTTGATATTTAATCAACATGCATTGCAAAAACCATTGGCAAAAGAACAGTCTTTTTCAACATTGGTGCTAGAACAACTAGATGTTTATAAGAAAAGTGAAATAACATACTGAGTTTATAAAAGTCTTAGAAGAGCACGCCTAAGAAAATTTTTTTCTTTTTCCAGTTTTTTATTAGGTATTTTCTTCATTTACATTTCAAATGCTATCCCGAAAGTCTCCTAAACCCTCCCCTACCCTGCTCCTCTACCCACTCACTCCCACTTCTTGGCCCTGGTGTTCCACTGTACTGGGGCATATAAAGTTTGCAAGACAAAGGGGACTCTCTTCCCAGTGATGGCCGACTAGGCCATCTTCTGCTACATATGCAGCTAGAGACACGGCTACAAAAAGATTTTCATGAACAAGAAAAATGTAACGCCAAGAAAAGTTGGCATTGATGTTAGACCTCACCCAAATTAAAACTCTTACTTTTCAAAGGCATCAGCAAGAAAATGAAATGGCAACTCTGTTTAAAAAACAAAAACAAAACAAACAAACAAAAACCTTACACATCTGACAATGAACTTGAATATAAAACATACAAACAACTTTGCAGATCAACAGCGCACTGAACCCCACAAAAGAATGGGCAGAGCATTTGAGTTGACACTTCACGAAATAAAATTTACACATGGCCAATATGCACCTATAAATGTACTCAGAAATAAGGTTTAATGCTTATATTGAAATAACAATGTGGCACTATTATAAATCCATTAGAGCATCTGAAATGAACAAGGGGGCAATACTAACCGGTGTCCAGGAAGTAAGCTGCAACCTCACACATTTCTGGTCAAAGCGTAAAATGGCATCAACACCTTGGAGAACTGTTTGATGCCATAAAGCTTTGCACATGAGCAGTCCTATCCACGCCATCTATAATAGACAGGAACACAAGTGTCCTTGCTCAAGTGAGGAAGTGGACCCAGAACAAGAATGAGGAATGAACGGTAAGCCATGCCATGGGAAGGAGCAGTCCGCACAGCGGGAGAAGCCAAGCCTGAGAGAGTAAGTGCCTTACAATTTTATTAGGATGAATCGCTGACGGGGCTATTCTATAGAGACAGATCAGTGGTCACACAAGACAGGGAATGACTAGGACGGGAGCAAGGCATCTTCAGAAGTAGTGGAAATACCCTTAGTCATCATTGTGAGTCTGTGGACACATTAAATGTTTCAATACTCATCAGATGGTACCTTAAAAAAAACAGATGAATTGTTCCATGAAAACTTCCCTCAAGGAAAAAAAAGTACTTTGTAACAGGAGGGAAAGGGTGTTTGGTATGTTAGGGCATTGGGCCCAGGATCTACAAATTTCTAATCCCACAGACTCAAGAAGAACTGAAAGACCTATCCAGAAACTTTTAACTGGTTGAAAGTTCAACCACGAAAGTCCTCTGTATAGACCCCAAGAACATGTACTGAGATAAAGCGCTGAGCTGCACAACATCTGCCACAAAACAGACAGCTCACTCAGAAGGAAGCTTTGAGAAAAAAACTTCACAAAGTTATAGGCCAAGGTAGGACAAGAAAAGGATGGTGTGAAGTCAAGGGTCAGTCATAGCAGCCACCATCACACTACGTAGACGCTCAACAGAAACTCCAGGTGGAGGTGATGAGAAAAGAGCCACTGATGAACCATGGCCTGGCAGGCCAGCAGCAAGGGGATCAAATGTTCTGACTTCTCTCCCCATCTGTCCTCCTCTAAGCTCTAAAGCAACTAGAAGCCAGTGAGCTTGAAACTCAGATGACACAGCAGCTAGACCCAACGTCCTGAGGCAGAACAGATGACAGAAGGCAGACAATAGATCTGGAGGCAAACCAAGATTCTCCAACACAGATCCAAGATGTTTTCCAGAATTCAGTGAGCTGAGCACTGACTGGCTCACGTTTTATTAGTGCATATACCTGCAAGACATATGTAGGCTGGGGAGAGTAATATGATATTTTTATAAAGCAATTGTCCATTTTTTGTTTATTGAACCTATCACAAAAGCCCCATGAGCAAGGAGGATTGAGAATTGTGGCCTCGAAATATAGTTCATGAAAGAAACGCTTATAGAATATGTTGGTAATCCCAGTGCTTGGGAAACAGAGACAAGTAGACTGTTTCTCTCAAAATTTAAAGGAGAAAGAGGAATGGGAGAGAGGGGGAAGGGAGGAGAGAGAGAAGGAAGGAAGAAAAGCAGGGAGGGAAGAAAAAGAAATCTCAGAGAAAGGAATAGCTAAGACCAAATACCAACAGCCAACAATGGAAGGAGCCATGTATCCTAATGCCCACATAGCTATTCAATATGATTGATTTCCTGATCAGACTAAAATGAAGAGTTGAGTATCCCACAATCACCCTGCTGGTCTGTTTGCTCAGAGACACCAGAGACTCTCTGAGAATGAAGAGAAGAGTCAAATGTCTAATCTGCTCATACCAATCGACATATTGACCTCCATGATAATCAGCATGCTAACTGTAAAACATACATCTGACTAGTTCACACTCTAACCCTCCTCTGTGTCCCCATTGACATAGAAGGCTCTCTGTGGCTTAACCTCTGTTAACACCTCCAAATATGTTACCAGCAACATTCCCTGGGACCTATGAGGAAGCCAGAACTCATAACCCAGAACTGTCCTACCTACTGCCCATTCCATAACTCTTATCTCCTGGCTGTTCCTTTCTTTCTCAGGCTCTATGTCCCTCAAAATAGAGGGTTTCGCTCCATCCCTTGAGAGCAGCTACCTTCTGAGACAGTAGTGTTAGCTGTACTTCACTGACATAGTTTTATCAAGAAAAACATATTTCAACCGTGACTTACTGCTGCACGCATGTTATCATGATACCTGTGAAGCTGAGACAAGGGGGTTGCCATGAGCTTGTGTCTAACTTGGGCTGTCAAAAGAGACTACATCTCAAAAACAAAAGAAAGGAAGAAAAGGAGGGAAGAAGGGTGAGAGAGGGGAAAGAGGGAAGGAAAGGAAGGAAGGAAGGAAGGAAGGAAGGAAGGAAGGAAGGAAGGAAGGAAGGAAGGAAAGAAAGAAAGAAAGAAAGAAAGAAAGAAAGAAAGAAAGAAAGAAAGAAAGAAAGAAAGAAAGAAAGAAAGAAAGAAAGAAAGAAAGGTGATTTCACCAATTTCCATTTTCTTTTAGAAAGTCTATTTTGGCAGAAATGGTTGTGTGTCTCTCTTGCCTTTACAGACTAAGATTGTTAGGCATATTTTAGAATTAGTCATTAAAAAAGGGCTATCATTCACTTCGCTCTAACAGCCACACTCATTTTCTTGGGCTATAATATACCAGGACCCATGCTCAAAATCTCAGGAGGCTGCTTTCTGTCATTATCTGGATTCCATGTAGCTTGCCCAGGCTGACATTACAGACCCCTTGTCCTCATACTTTTTGACTTTCAGCATCTAATCTTACCAGGTTGGCAAGTTGGAGTTGTCTTAAGTACAAATAAAATTCTCTGCCACAGCCAGAAAGCCCGTTTTACTCCACAGGTTTTTTTTTACATAGATGACTTTGGCAGGATTCTTTTTTCTATTCGTTTCCTCGTTCTTGGTTGTTTATCAGACAGCTGATAAGTAACCTCCGTATAAGGAAGGTCTTATCAATGCCCCTGTAAATTACTGGGTGGGATCCTTAGTGCTGGATCATTAAACGCTTGGGACTAATGTTCACATCTGCTCCCACACACCTTGGGGCCACTTTCCAGAAGGTCTTGGTTTCTGCTCTCTCTTTCTCTCTCTCTCTCTCTCTCTCTCTCTCTCTCTCTCTCTCTCTCTCCCTCCCTCCCTCCCTCCCTCCCTCCCTCACTCCCTCCTTGCACTCTCCCTATTCCTCTCCCTCTTTGTCTTCTTAGCAAAACTGAATTTCTTCAGGACAGGAACAACCTTGGCATCCTTCAAGAAGGACCAATTCTATTATTATTATTATTATTATTATTATTATTATTATTACTATTACTATTATTATTGGATATTTTCTTTATTTACATTTCAAATGTTGTCCCCTTTCCAGGTTTCCCCTCCAAAAAACACCCTCCCCCCTACCCCCTACCCCCTCCCCCTGCTCACCAACCCACCCACTCCCACACCCTGGCCCTGACATTCCCCCACACTGGGGCATAGAGCCTTCATAGGACAAAGGGCCTCTCCCCCCATTGATGACCAACTAGGCCATCCTCTGCTACATATGCAGCTGGAACCATGAGTCCCACCATGTGTGCTCTTTTATTGGTGGCTTAGTCCCTGGGAGCTCTGGGGGTACTGGTTAGTTCATATTGTTGTTCCTCCTATGGGGCTGCAAACCCCTTCAGCTCCTTAGGTCCTTTTTCTAGCTCCTTCATTGGGAACCCTATGCTCAGTCCAATGGATAGATTTGTCAGGCACTGGCAGAGCCTCTCAAGAGAGAGCTGTATCAGGCTAAGAAGGAGCCATTCTTGATCAGAATCTGCCATACCTCTGAGATTTGTCTGGGTTTGCTCTCTGTGATTGTCCAAAAGTGACATCCACTGATCTATATTCAAGAGAGTCCCAAAACATTACAGACTATTGCAGCTGCCTTTGATTACACCGTAGACATGGAAGGTAAGTCCCTATTGCTAAAGAAACCATGCACTTAAGAAAGACACAGAGCCCAGTGGCTCCTGAACTAGGACTAACCTAAATGCCACCAGAAGGCATTCCAAAGGAGGGAAATAACTAACTGTCCTACTGAACTATGATGCCTATGAACCACTGTAAATACCAGCATGGCACAGTACCCTAAAGAAGCAGTAGTGGCATGATTATCTCGGTAGTAACCAACGCTTTCTAATTGGAAAGCCCAATCAACAAAAGAGAAACCATGCCTGGTCTGAAAATTTAATCTTCTACCCAGAGCTAGTAAAGTCATGGATCTTGAAGACAAACCTACAACCAGTACTTTGCTAAACCAGCATAATCCATAACTACATTTCAAGTCTCTATCCTTATATCCTCAGATAAGTGTAACGCTTCCCCCTCACTAAGGAAATTTCGCTTTGCAACAAATGAAGAGAGAAAACTACAACAAATTGAATTCAGATTTGTGGAGCCAAGTCCCAATGGTTATATCTGCAAAATAACTACCATCCCTAAGGCTCAATAACATTGTAAAAGGGGTTGAAGAGACTGTAAGAGCCAAAAGGATCAAGGAACTTGCTGTGAGATTGTGTCTTCTAGTAAAATCAGAAGTTACTTCAATAAAGTCTCAATGATACAACTACCTTAAAGTGAACATGGGAAAGCTGAGGAGGCCTCAGCATACACAAATAACTAAAGGCAACTAAGGAAGCTGAAAGTAGGAGAAATAGTCTTACCCCAGGAAGAGCACACCAATTGAATATCCAATGTCAAACAGTCAGCCTAAAAACATATACATACATATATGCATGTAACAACAATTAATGGGGAAAGGGGAGGCATGCATTTGAAAGAAAGCAAGAAAGGGGTGTAGGGAAGGGTTTGGAAATAGGAAAGAAGAAGGGAGAAATGATGCAATTATAATCTCAAAAAATGTAAATAATAAGAAATGAATTTCGAGTACCATATCTATCTAATAAGTACTAAAGCTATTCACTATACAAATCTGATAGAAGAGACTTTGCAAGCCATAGGAAAAGTCAAAAAAATCAATTATTTGATATCCAAATTAATTATTATTATATCCAAAGTTATGAGGAATGTCAGAATGAAACTCTTTTTTTGTTGTTTTGTTTTGTTTTGTTTTGTTTTTGTTTGTTTGTTTGTTTTTTTGAGACAGGGTTTCTCTGTGTAGTCCTGGCTGTCCTGGAACTCACTCTGTAGACCAAGCTGTCCTCAAACTCAGAAATCCGCTGCCTCTGCCTCCCGAGTGCTAAATTGAGTTCTCAGCTTTCTCTACAGAACTGTTTTCTCACCTGGAGGCCCTTTGGGGTGGGAAAGAATGGAAATGGGGGAGATATAATAAAGAGAAGGAATCCGAATCTCACCATGACCTTAGCACTGCCTCGATCTCTCCACGATCCAACTGGCTTCTCAGAGAACCATAGCATGTGACCCTATCAGTGACCACACTTAAGTATCTTCCCCCAGTACAACAGCCACTAGGCAAGGCTTAAGAAGTCATCGCCAACTAAGCTTTGCATGGCTCATCACTCCCTCGTTATGATAAACACTTCTTTTTTTTTTAAATATTTATTTTTTGTTGAATATTTTCTTTTTTTGTTTTACCTACCTTTTTTTATTAGATATTTTCTTTATATACATTTCAAATGCTATCCCAAAAGTTCCCTATACCCTTCCCCTGCCCTGCTCCCCTACCTACCAACTCCCACTTCTTGGCCCTGGCATTCCCCTGTACTGGGGCATATAAAGAGCTAAGACATAAGCACCCATCTTTGTGATGTCTCCCTTCAAGCCATATATTGCACCACTGAGACAGGAGGTTTCATGCTGATGAGAGCTGTCACTTAAGTTGAGCGTCTGGCTTACCTAAACTGACCAAAGATGCTGATGTCACTGTTCTTCATGAGCCGCCCTGCTCAGCTCTTACCCCATCACTGCTTTCGAGACCAGCATCAGCTTTGGGAGCCATCTTTTGAAGGAAGGAAGGAGAAATATTTGTTATGACTTCCCAAATCATGCCAGTATCTCTAAGAAGGATGTATGCAAGCCTTTTTAGTGTCGGATTTCTGCTAGTGCTGTTGACTTTGAAAGTCACAGATTCATTCAGCCATGTTTTTAAATAACTACTCTAAGAGCTTGGAATAGATTGGTAAGTAAACCTGGCAAAAGTTCTTACCCTGAAGTATGTTACAGGATGATAAGTGCTTAAAAAAGGAAAATTATAAAATAGGGGATACGTCTGGGATAAGGAGCCTGTTGTAATTTTAATTAAAGGAAAATACGTTTCATTGATGAGCTGGTGTTTGAGAAAACCCAAATGAGGTCAAGGTTAACCAAGTGCATATGGAGGTAGAGTATTGTCAGAGTGGGAACAGATGCTAGGAATGACCCCAGATGGAAACAGAGCTGAATTGCCTGAAGGACACAAGCCACATGTGTGTGGTATGAGAAAAAAAAAAGCCTGCAGGAGAGACAGAGGCGGATGAGGTCAGAGGAGAGAGCACCTAGGTCTCCTAGGATCCAGGAAGCCACACAGGGTTCGCAGCTTTGCCTCTGTATGACATGTGAAGGTGTTTCTTTACAATAGTCACCCTAACTGCCACTGAAGACCAGACAACAGATCTCAAGAGGTAACACAGAGACCATGCTGTCAAGCCAGTGAGAAAGGATGATGGCTTTGACCAGTGTCAACAGTGGGGTGTGGGAAAGTGGCAAAGTGTTCATTATCTTACACCTCCTCGGCTGCCTGGGGCACACATTCCTAATTTAGAGATATTAAAAGGTGTTGTAACCCGTATTTTCGTTTCAAGAAAGGAGAGTATTTCAAAGTTGATATCAAAAGTTTCTGGAGATTAGCAGTGAGGGTGGGAGACAGAACCCAACAAGCATCCAATGCTTGAGGTCCAAGCAATAAGAAGCTAAGAAAAGGAGGGCTAAAGAGGGACCAGCAAGGAACTGGAGAGATGGCTCAGCGGTTAAGAGCACTGACTGCTCTTCCAGAAGTCCTGAGTTCAATTCCCAGCACCCACATGGCGGCTCACAACCGTCAGTAATGGGATCTGGTGCCCTCTTCTGGTGTGTCTGAAGATAGCTACAGTATACTCATATACATAAAATAAATAAATATTTAAAAGGGGAGGGGTAGCAAGGCCTGGGTCAGAGTACAGCATTAGACATTTCAAGTGGAGATACCATTTCAAGTGGAGATACTATGTCAACAGTTGAGTGTATGAGGTCCGCAGAGAAATTTAAATCAGAAGTACAAAGTGAGAGTCATGGGACACAAATAATCAAAGCCCAAAGACTAAGTGAGAACCACTAACAAAAGAAATTTGGATAAAAATAAAAGAAACAATAACAAAAACAAGCAAACATGTGTTTAGCAAATTGTATCTTATATCTTGGGTATCCTAGGTTTTGGGTTAATGTCCACATGAAACTCAAGAAAAATGAAGACTGAAGTGTGGACACTATGCCCCTCCTTAGAAGTGGGAACAAAACACCCATGGAAGGAGTTACAGAGACAAAGTTTGGAGCTGAGACGAAAGGATGGACCATGTAGAGACTGCCATATCCAGGGATCCACCCCATAATCAGCATCCAAACGCTGACACCATTGCATACACTAGCAAGATTTTATCGAAAGGACCCAGATGTAGCTGTCTCTTGTGAGACTATGCCGGGGCCTAGCAAACACAGAAGTGGATGCTCACAGTCAGCTAATGGATGGATCACAGGGCTCCCAATGGAGGAGCTAGAGAAAGTACCCAAGGAGCTAAAGGGACTGCAACCCTATAGGTGGAACAACATTATGAACTAACCAGTACCCCGGAGCTCTTGACTCTAGCTGCATATGTATCAAAAGATGGCCTAGTCGGCCATCACTGGAAAGAGAGGCCCATTGGACACGCAAACTGTATATGCCCCAGTACAGGGGAACGCCAGGGCCAAAAAGGGGAAGTGGGTGGGTAGGGGAGTGGGGGTGGGTGGGTATGGGGGACTTTTGGGATAGCATTGGAAATGTAAATGAGCTAAATACCTAATAAAAAATGGAAAAAAATAAATAAATAAAATAAAATAAATAAAAATTAAAAAACAAGCAAACAAACAAACAAAAAGCACCAGTGGGGAATCTTCAGTCTGTCTTCGAAAGAGCCCTGGGAGGAAAAAATAAATAAATAAATAAATAAATAAATAACATCACAGGAGACTGAGAGGTTAGCCGTGCTATGGGGTGAAACAATGTAGAGAATGAGAACAGGCCAACCTGGATGTGTTTGGACACGGAAAATGACCTATTTCTATACTTGTAAAATAGGTGTGTCCGTGGTAACATCCAGAATAAGAGTAGGGTTAATTTGGAAATAACCAAGCAAGGAGATGCTCTGGAGTGAGAAGAATTAGAGACGGAAAGATATGAGAACCACATAATATACTACAGTCATTTATGTGCTTCTCCCCAAGCCGCGCCATGTAGGAGAGGTTGACAGTGGTTCTTTAGAAGTCGGCTTAACTGTGTTAGAAGTTGTTACAAAGCAATTCTGCTTGGAATTCTAAGGACCCTGTCATTTAATTAGCATGCACTATGCCCCATTCATTGATTCATTCGGGACTGCAAAAATCTTCCCAACAATACTATGTCCCAGTTTTCCAGCTGCTCAATATAGGTGGCAACCTGAAGACACATGATGCCACACCCCTTGTCAAGTGTGAAGCCAGGCGAGACAAAAACGTGTCAGCTGCTACCAAACTCAATTGTTTAAAATGATGTATTTGTATTTGTGTGTGTGACTGTGTGTGTGTATGTATGTATGTATGTATGCATGCATGTATGTATGTACAAGTACCTACAAAGGCCAAAAGAGGTTGTTGGATCTCCTGGAAATGGAGTTGGTGGCAGGAGTGAGATGCCCCATGTGGACGCTAGAAACTGAACTTGGGACTTATTGAAGAGCAGACAGCACTCTTAACCACTGAGCCCAAAAAACTCAGTTTCTAAATCTGCAAAAACACAAGTCAAGAAGCCAACATTAACAATCGACAGGTAGCCAGGCCAGCAGACTCCAAACCTCTCATACTAAGCCAGGGTCCCCCCCAGTCCTGGAACTCATCCATCTTTCCTAAAGGAAGCAGGGAACACAGGGAGTCACCCCACAGAGACAGTGGCTACAACATGCCATCCCTTTCAGGGTTAGAACCTGTGTTAATTAACACCTTGCACATAAATTAAGCTAAATGTTGGATAGCCAACATATCCTGCTCTCAGAGGAAGAAGCCAAGGCTCTAGGGAAGTAAAAGAATTTCCCTGGGGCATAGCTAGACACGAAGTCAGGGCCTCCAGATCTATGTGTAGTCATCTGTGGTCTTTGTGCCTGAGGGAAGCATCGAACATGTAAGAAGCCTGCTTCAAGACCAAAACCAACTAAGGAGAAAGGAGTCAACTGAGGGAGCTGGGAAACAGCTGGGTGAAGACTCTGAGCTGTAAAAGGGAGTACACATTTGAGGACGGGAAGAGAGAGAAACATGTCATGTCCGACTGGAGCTCAGAGGGGGCTCCAACATGTTGTCACCTCAGGAAGGGCCAAAGAGATGTGGAACTCCAGTCTTTGGTGGGGGAGGGGGGCATGGTCCTGAAAAAATCTTACCAAAGTGTATTAGAATCCTTGAAATGTACATTTTTGAGCAGTCAGCATAGAGTAGTACTGCTTTATCTGTGAGAGGTATTCTAAGCGATACTTTTGGGGGGGTGGATATTTTCTTTACTTACATCTCAAATGTTTTCCGCTTTCCAGGTCTCCTCTTCGGAAATCTCCTATCCCATCCCCCTAGCCCCTGCCTCTATGAGGACGCTCCCCCACCCACCCACTCCTGTCCTCCCGCCCTGGCATTTCCCTACACTGGGCCACCTAACACCCTCAGACCCAAGGGCCTCTCCTCCCACTGATGTCCAACAAGGCCATCCTCTGCCACATAGGTGGCCAGCGCCATGGGTGGCTCCATGTGTACTCTTTGGTTGGTGGTCCAGTCCCCGGGAGCTCCGGGGTGGGAGGGGGGTTGGCCTTAAACCCAAGAAAGTTCCAGACAAAACAGGCTAAGGCAGTCCTTCTGGTTAGCTTTCCATCTGTGTCAGCCTCTAAGCTACCTGAGCCTGAGGCAAACATCCTTCCTTCTTCAGGTGTCCCTAATAAGGAGGTAAGAGTGTAAGCCAGGCAGGCTTTAGGAAGAAATTTAAATGAAAACACCCACAGCAGACCACCTGGCTCCCAGAAGTCACTCAGGGAGGGGCCGCTATTACTAAGGTGCCATGAAAAAGGAGAAAAATAGGAGTTTTCTCACCACCCCTTCAATATGGTCTTCGGAATTCTCCCCGAAATGACTCTCCTAGGACCCTGGTTTGCAGCCAGCTGTTAGGGATCGCCATAAACAGCATAGCTTTAACAAGCCGAAGCAGCCCTGTGCTGTGCGGCACAGTGAAGCCCCAGCTTCACTGCTTAGAAGTTCCCATAACTCAAGTCTCTCATACTCTAGGCAAGCTTCACCAATGACACACTGTGTGTCTCACGGAGACTTGGCCCGGGAACAGAAGTGAAGCCAACTGAGTTTCTTTACCACTGACTGCCCTTGAAAGTTTTAACCTGTCCTGCTTTGTCCCAGACTGGACCTACAGCTCTCGCCCAAGCATCCCTACCGCGTTCCCCAGGAAGTGAAAGGGGTCCTGGATTGCTAACCTCCCCTCGCGCGCCGGCTCCAACGGCCCCCTCCACCACCACCACCACCACCACCACCACCACCACCACCACCACCCCCACCGTGAGCTCTATAGACACTGCTTTAATTTTCAGAAGTAACTGATGCAAAACTTCACAACTTTATTATAAACAGGAAAAAAAAACGTAAGTCCCACACAACCCCCGCCTCTCTCCCTGTTCTTTCTCTCCTTCTCCCTCCCTCATTTCCTCCCTCTCTCTCCCTTCAAAGTTCTGCATTACTCTATGCACGTTCCTCCCAAGGTTCATGCTCTGTCAGGACCCATTATCTCTTCTTTGTAATAACCTATGTACCATTATCCTGAACTCAGAACAACTCTGGCAAAGCAGAAATAATGCATCATCCACTAACATGGAAAATATCAAGGGTACAGATCGAAACAAAGCATTCTCAAAAGAGGGAGCTCAAACAGCTGAGGAGGACTTAAAGAAATGGTCCACATCCTTAGTCATCCCAAAAATGCAAATCAAAACGGCTTGAAGAATTCATCTTGCACCCATCAGGATGTCTAAGATCAAGGAGACAAATGTCAGCTATGCTGGCAAGGATGTGGGGTAAGGGAAACACTGATCCATCGGTGAAAACTTGTAGAGTCACTATGGAAATCAGCATGGCTGTTCCTCAAGACGATGAGAATCAATTTACTTCAAGACCTAGCTATACCATTATTCTTGGGGATATACCCAAAGGATGCTTCATCCCATCCCAGAGACACTGATCAGCTCTGCTCATTGCTACTCTATTCATAATAACAGAAATTGGAAACAACCTAGATACCTAGAAGAGATAATGGGTCCTGATACACTCCATGAGAGAGAACCCATACTGGACACTGGTTAGGTGACCAAGAACCTGAGATTAGATAGGCCAGGGACCTAAGGTAAAACCAAACATCACTTTTCTAAGAGGAAGGAAGGAAGGGAGGGAGGGAGGGAGGGAGGGAGGGAGGGAGGGAGGGAGGGGAAGAAGGGGAAAGGGAAGAAGGGAAAGGGGAAGGGGAAGGGAAGGGAAGGAGAAAGCAGTAGCAATAAAATGGCTACAACTGACATTCTGCCATACCCATAGATCAGCACGTTGCTCAGTCCACATTGGAGAAGCTTCCTCCTGCACTAGATGGGAACAAATATAAAAACCCAAGCCAGATATTATATGGAGTGAGAGATTCTGGAACACTCAGCTCTAAAGAGGGTATCTCTGTCAAATCCCTCTCCTCAGTGCTCAGGGACTTCTGCAGAAGAGGGGCAGAAAGAATGTAAGAGCCAGAGGGAATGAGAAACACTAAGAAATCAAGACCTTCAACAGGATCACACATATGACCTCAGAGACTGAGGCAGCATGCGCAGGGCCTGCACAGGGCCTAGATGGAGTCCTAGAGCTAAAGCACAAATCCCACATCCTAACAAACACCTCATCCTGACCCAGAAGCAACCTCCAATTGGTAGGCAGTTACAAATGAAAAATAAGTTTTCTCCAAAGGGAAGCAAGCTACTCCTAAGAGTAGGTCGCATGCCCAGCAGTAAATAAACAATGAATTCAGTGGTGTCTTTGAAGGTCCTAGTCTCATAATGCCATGTCAGGGAATTGTTTTTATTTTATCTTATTTTTTCTAATCTTATTTAATTTATAGTTTTCATCACTTTTTAACCCTATAGGTCATAGAAAAATAGATGATGGATAGGTATTTCAGATATATATAAATTGTGTGTGTGTGTGTGTGTGTGTGTGTGTGTGTGTGTGTGTGTGTGTACATTAAACCAGTTTAGTGTTTTATGGGATTTCTGAGTGTGCCAACAAGTGGGTCTTTGCATGTATGTCCCTTGTACCTTTACTTGGGCTATTTTATTTGTTCATTTAGTCCTTCTCTGATTATCTTAATTATCTTTGTTTTATTAGTCCTTTGAAACCTGTTCATTTTGTAATGAGAGACAGAAAGGGGGTGGATCCAAATAGAAGGGGAAGTAAAGAGGAACTGGGAGGAGTAGAGGGGGGAGAAACCATATTCAGGATATATTACATGAGAAAAAAATCTATTTTTAACAGAAGGGAAAGTTTATGATATATTATTTATATATATATTTATTTGAGATAACTCATTTAGTCTTACAAACCTATAAAATACATTGTTACCAGAATTATTTAAATAAATTTACTAAGAACATTTAAAAGGGGGAAAAGCTAGCCTGCTCTTGGTCATGTGGTAAGAAAGGACTCTCTATTCCTAACCTTTTCTTTAAAAAAAAAAAAAAAGGTTAACTTTTTAACCTGCCTAACTGCTAATGAGTATAGTCTTATTTTTGGAGGGATGAAAACCATTCTCAAATTAATTGTGATGTTTGAACATCTCTGTCAAGTACACTAAAAACCACTCAATTGTGTGTTATAAATGAGTGAGTTACAGAAGTTACAAAGTATATTACAATAAATTTTTATTTTTGTTATTTCATAATTTGTTTTCCAGTCCAGGTCTCACTGTGCAGTTCTGGAAGGCCTGAAACTCTTTGTAAATTAGAATGATCTTGAACTCACAGAGAGTCACCTGCCTCTGCCTGCCTCTGCCTCCGGAGTGCTAGAATTTCAATAAATTTTTCAAAAAGAGAAAGAACACAGGAGTCTGCCCTGGAATGTGGGTTTGACTCCTGGCTGTGCAACCTGGCGTACATTAACGTACATTTTCCATGACCCCTCCCCTTCTCTGTGAGTCCAGTGCTTCCTCTGCAAATTGGGTTAAAGCAACATCTCCTACAAACGGGCAGTTGGGAAGAATTATTTTTAAAGTAATTTAGCAGCTCCCAGGATATACAAAGCCATGTGTAAGGATACTGCTCTGTTTCAGCTCTGCATTCCAACGGTTTGGTGTTATGGTTAAGTGCCTGATTCAGAGGAAGTAGAGATGATTTCTCGTGTTTGTAACTCGGCCAGGCACAAGCAAGGACATGAATGCAGGACATATCTGCTGGCAGGCTTTAGTCAGTCAGAAGACATGAAGGTTTCCAGTGACTTGGTTTGAGTTCTAGTCACCACCTTGCAACATGGTTACCCTAAACACAAGTCCTTCACATCTACCCCAAGTTTTGACTGTCTTAATCCAACTCATAAAACTGACAGTTTCAGATCTATCAAACTCAAATGGTTTGTTTCAAACATGAAATAATTAATGCCACGGATGTCTTTTTTAAACTGCATCTCTCCCTCTCAGACATGGGTTTTGCCCTAAAGATGGTCCAGGTGTCTCTTTTGCTCTTGAATCCCTCTCCTCCATCCCCTTCCACTCCTTGCTCGTTCATCTGTACATCAAACACCTAAAACGGGTGAGAACTGAGCCCGAACCTCGAGAAAAAGAGTAGCTGAGCTCCGGAGGCCAGTAGATCTCCTTCTATGTGCACAGCCTGGGGTATGAAGTCCTAGCTAGTGCTTGTCCTTTCACTTTGGTTCCTTGCTAGGACACAGAAGATACATGGAGGCAGTAGTGGCCTGTTCATCAAGCCTTCCAGACCTCCAGGTGGGAAGATGGAGGTAGGTGAGCCCAGCCTGCCAACCACCAACTCTGAAAGCCTCTACTGCCATCTACTGACCAGTGGGGGAATTCATGGGCAAAATGCCAAGAAGGTGAGTTCCTCAGTTAAAAGTTTTAATAATCAGTTCCTGCAGCCCCCCACCCCATTTCCTCCCAATGAGAAAATTCCCAAGCCCTCATAAGTAAGGGGCTTCTATGACACCATACCATCAGTCGTAGCAGCCTATCTCCCCTGCACCCAGATTGGCTCTGCCCACCTACAGTTCTTCCATTTGAAAATAGAGCCACACTAGCCTGTAAGAAAGATCCAAGACTGGGTCTGCATTAATATTTGCTTTTCAGCCCAGAGCTCAGTGCCACAGGGCCAGCAACGCCCTTCAAGGACAAGGTTCTGAACTAATCATTTGAAAGTATTTGCTGGGTTTTGGTTTGTTTTTTAGAATATGAAGATACCAGGTTTGTTCACACACACACACACACACACACACACACACACACACACACACACACACACACACTCCTATAATCCCAACACTTAGGAAGTTGAGCCACCAGGAAGGAAAATCTTGAGTTTGAGGTTAGATTGGGCTACAGCAAGACTCTGTGGTGTGTGTGTGTGTGTGTGTGTGTGTGTGTGTGTGTGTGTGTGTGTGTGTGTAAGTGTGTGTCAGAAAGACAGAGGTTGGTGAAGTGGGAGGGAGAGAAAAAAGAAAGGCATAAGGGAAGTGAGAGAGGGAGGGAGAGAGAATGGGCCATGTTTATTATACTTTACAACATACTTTAAAGTTTTTGCCTTTACATGCTAAGTAAATTATTGATTGCATTTTAAGTGACCCTGTTCCTCCTAAAATTGATACCTTTTTAAAAGAATGCTGACTTTCAAAAGGGGACAAACAGTATTACTTGCCCAAAACAAAAATCTACTATAAGAATAAATACCCTGAAATACAAAATAAATTAAAATATTACAATAAAATTAAAATAAAGCCATGTATAATACCTCTTTTTCCTGTTTGAAGGAACCATTGTTTACTAACGGGAAAGAAATGTCTTCCTCCCAGCTAAGAGTAAGACAGATGTGACAAAAATACAGCTTTAGGCAGCTTCCATGTGCAGCCCAGTCAGTCTCTGCTGCTCATGCAGGCCATTTCGCTCCGCATCCATTTTCTGTTTCTAGACTCACTACTAAGCTTGGGGAAAAGAGGGGAAAAACCTCTCACCAGGATCTTCTGTGTTCTAAGTCCTAAACCCAGGAACTGTGGGTTCTCTGCCAAATTGTGAGAGCATACTGCGCAGGGATGTGTCCAGCAGGCACATTTACAAATGACTAAGAGCCGCCGGCATTCTTGTGCATCGTTCCAGCTTCACCGGTTGGCTGGTATGCCTGTTGGAATGGTAGTGTGGCAATGTCATCTCTTTGAGAATCCCCACCCCCACCCCTCCTACAATCCAGTCCCCGCTCCCCTTTTCTGCTTCCCGCAGGTGAGTGTCACCAGGCTGCCTGCTCAGAACAGTCTTTGGCAAAATCCTAGAGCAGATATGAGGGTCCCTGCACCAAATTCACCTGGCAACATCCTCTTGTATCTCACTGGCAGCTAACTGCATGCTTGAGTGGGGCTATCTTAATTAAACAAAGAAGGTTAATGAGCAATTGCTCCTGAATGCTCAGCTTGTGTGTCTGGATTGAAAATATGCAGGGGTCTACTTAAAGAATCAAATGGAAGCAAGCTAGTTAGCCAATCACTATCCAAAGCAGACCATCACCTTCAAACCCTTAAAAGAAAGTTTCTTTTAAAACCAATTACCACATCTTATAGTCAATGTGAAAATGTTTATTTTATTCAAAATAGGAGCAAAAAAAGAAGAAATGAAAAAATAGAAACCAGAGCTAGTTTGTTGTTTTGATTTTTGTTTTAATTTTGGATTTCTTTTCTTTTCCTTGCCCATTTTTAATGATTTATTTATTTTAATTTTATGTGCATTGGTGTTTTGCCCGCACATGTTTCTGTGTAAGGATGTCAGATCTCCGGGAACTGGAGTTAGACAGTTGTTAGTTGCCATGTGGGTGCTGGGAATTGAACCCAGATCCTTTAGAAGGCCAGCTAGTGCTCCTAACCGTTGAGCCATCTCAACAGCCACTGTTAATCCCTGTGTGAACTCTTCCCCCATTCATTGTTCTGATTTTTCAATTTTATACAAAAGTTGTTCCATACAAAACATCCTACCATGCAATATTTGTTTAAGGTAGCAATAAGTCGAAGATACCTTTCAATCCTTCCAAGTTCCTATGTGACAACACTTGCACTAAATATAGAACATGCCATTTACAAAAAGTTAAAGCCATTGGAAGAAACTGGGCCTGGAGGCACATTCCAGGACCCACAGATAGAGGAGAATCAAGAGTTCAAGGTTATCTTGAGCATAAAGTAAGTTCAAGGAAGTCTGGAGACGCCAACAGGATCGTGTGCTGAGTGTTCTGAATACTAAACATTCATTTGCCCATTCCTGTGAGTGTGTGCATATATGTGCATGCATGTGGGCATGTGTAGGCCAGAGGTATTGGTCCTCCAGGGCCACCCACTGTATTTTTTGACACCAGCTTTCTCACTGAGACCTGGATGTTGCAGGTTTAGCTAGATAGGCTGGCCAACAAGCCACAGGAATCCTCCTACCCTTGCTTCCCTGGTGCTGGGATAACAATTACGCACCATCACACCCAGCCTTTTTATGTGGATGTTGGAATCAAATGCAGATCTTTAGGCTTGAGTGGCAAGCGCTTTACCTCCTGAGTTGTCTCTCCAGCATCAACTTATTAGCATATGTTAATTGCACCTAGTCCTGGGATTCAATGTGATCTCCCCATATACCACATGGCATACACTGATAAAATATAGACACCCTTTCCAATCCAGCCCCCACCCATTCAGGTCTAGGACAATTGATAAGTCTATCTTCAGATTGACTTTTGGAGATTCTGCACATGAGAGAGGACATACTCTACTTGTCTTCCTGTGACTGGCTTGCCCAATGTCCTTCAGTTCCATACAGTTGCTGAAAGAACAGGATGTCGCCCTTTCCTTATGCTACATAATACTCTGCAGTACACAGCGCATACATTCTTTATCTATCCATCTGGCATTCTGCCCTGTGGCTAGTTCCATATCTTGGCTATTTTGAGCAGTGTCATGATACACTTGAGCATACAGCTGCGACACATCTGTTGAATATTCACCTGTAGCTGGAGTGGCTGGATCATATGGTAGATCTATTTTTAGTTTCTTGAGGAAGGTTCATACTATTCTTTATAATAGCTGTGTTAATTTACATCCTTACCAACAATGTCAAACTTGGTCGGGTATGGCTTCTTGCCCTGTCAACAATCTTTTTTTTTTGTTTTGTTTTTCTTAGTTATTTTATTTATTTGCATTTTCAAATGTTGTCCTCCTTCCTGGCCTCTTCTCTACCCCTCCTCCCCTCCCCCTTGTCTCTAAGAAGATGCTCCCTAACCCACCCACCCACTCCTGCCTCACCGCCTCTAGCATCCCTCTATGCTGGGACAACAAGCCTCCACAGGACCAAGGGCCTCTCCTCCCATGATGCCAGATAAGGCAATTCTCTGCTACATATGTAACTGGAGCCATGGACCCACCTATGTAAACTCTTTGGTTGGTGGTTTAGTCCCTGGAAGATCTGGGGTGTCCAGTTAGTTGATACTGTTCTTCCTCTGGGGTTGCAATCAACCCCCTTCACCTCCTTCAGTCCTTCCCCTAACTCTTCCATTGGGGTCCCCAGTCTCAGTCTAATGGTTAGCTGTGAGTATCTGCTTCTATCTTACTCAGATGCTAGTGGAGCCTCTCAGAGGACAGCCATACTAGGCTCCTGTCCGAGAGCACTTCTTGGCATCAGCAATAGTGTCAGGATTTAGAGTCTGCAGATTGGATGGATCCCCATGTGGGAGAGTCACTGCATGGCCTTTCCTCCAGTCTCTGCTCCAATTTTTGTCCCTGTGTTTCCTTTAGACAGGAACAATTCTGGGTTAAAATTTTTGAGATGGATAGGTGGCCCCATCCCTCCTCTGGGGGCCATGTCTATCTACTGGAGGTGGTCTCTTCAGGCTTTATCTTCCCTCTGCTGGGTATTTCGGCTAATGTCAGCACCAATGGATCCTGGAAACCTCTTGCTTCCCTGGCACCTGGGAGTTTCTAGTGGTCCTCCCAGCCCCCAACCTCCACTGCCACATATTTCTATTCATTCTCCTGACCCTCTGGACTTCTCTCCTGTCAACAATCTTAAGTGTCAAGCTTGAAAAAAAAAAAAAAAAAAAACACTAGGCTAGATGTCAGGAGATCTGGGCTATATTCACACCTACTCAATTCACCAACCAAAGAATCATGGCTACAGGACACATTTTATCTGAGCCTCAGTTTCCTAATCTGTACACTGTGATATGGCAAACTGCCTTGCCAAGTCTGAAGTGAAACAACAAAAGAAATGATTATGCTTTGGACAACCTTGGGAGATCATTGCGAATGCTGTTGAAGATCCATCAATGGTGAGACCCAACACTTTGAAATACCTCGGATAATAATTATAAATAAGGAAGGAAATGTTCAACCCAGCTAATTTTAGAAATAGAGAAACTGACTACCTGGGAAGTTAGCTTACTAAAAGTCTCCACTGTGCATCGGGAATCCAGTGAAAGCTAGAAGTCAGCATTCAGATCCACACGACACCCCTGATAAAATACATGTCCTCGTAAGCATGTTAAAGACAGTCCGGTTCCTTACCATTTATTTCCACTCAAGAGAAATAAACTAGATGTTTACCACTTACCATTCCAGCTCTAACATTTGTCTTAAACTTCTCTGAACTTTGAATGTTTCTTTGTCTCTTACAAGAACAAGGGCTTCTTGAAGAAGTAAGGGGAAAAAAGTGAATTTGAGCTCAGCTTTTGCATTTGCTGGGTGAGTTGCATACAGCTTTCCCTCCCCGACTCTTCCCCCACCCCACCCCCATCCCTAACCTAAAGTGGTCTGGAGAATTGATCACATCCCAGGAATTTGGAGAGCTGCCTAGGCTGGGGAAATTAGTTACAGAGTCACAGAGTGACATGTGCTGCCTGTCACATGAAAGTCACTTCCAGCTTGGAACTGATCTCAAATTCCTGCCTTCTGAATGGTGTTTCAGATGCCTGTGGGCAGTCACCAAAACAAAAGGAAGTCAGGAGGAAGGGACCTTCTAACACCCTGCCCAAGACCCACAATCACAAAAGGGAGGAGAGCTCTAACCTAACCCTCCACCAGCCCTTGCTTGACAGCGAGGTTTGAGCAAAGCTATCAAATTCAGTTTGTCCTCAATGGAAGTATTTATTTAACAGCACAGGGACCCTTGAGCTCCATCTGAGCACATTTTTAAACTATGCACACAGTATACACGAGGGTGGATGGGTTTCTTATATATAAATCTGTTGAATGCTGAGGACCCTGGAAAGTCTTGCAGGCCTCCCCTTGACTCATCTAGTCCCTATACACAGATTCAAAGGAGAGGTACTGTTTCTATGACAGCCAGAGAAACTGTGCTCAGAAAGTTGAAGAAGGTGTTCAAGTTCAAAAACTAGTAAATGAATAGATAAACTTAACCCAGCACTGAATGATGCTAAATCCTAGGCTCTAAACATGTTGGATAAATGGAAGCAAAATGACTATAAAATTATGAGTTAGGCTTAATGGTCTGGCTGTTTTATTGAGTCCAAGACGCTGTCATAGAAGAACACTTCTTTTTCCATAGATGATATACCCTGAGAGTTCTAGGATATCTGAGACTTGAAGACAGCATTGAGCCTCATATGCTAACAAACAGTGTGAGATCTCAATAACCAACCCAAAGACTTAAATAACAAATGAGCAAATAATTGGTGGGCTGAATATTACACAAATGAGTGGGTAATATGGCTATGTTGAAAGTTATAATTCAAATTTCAAGATGGGTGGTACAGATATCACCATACTCTGGGCTGAGAGATCATTCAGTTGGTAAAGTACTTGCCTCCCAAGTGTAAGAACCTGAGTTTAGCCCCAGGGACTTCATGTGATGGTTCATGCCTAAAATCAAGAAATGGAGAAATACGGGCCAGCTCTCCTGGCCTATATGGGAAAGATCCAGGCCAGTGAGAAGACTTGTCCATAACAAAACTCAGAAAGCATCCGAAGACCAACACTCAAAGATGTTCTATGAGCTACACACACACACACACGCACACACCAAAAAGGATATACAATGCAAAAATGTACTTTAAATTTTATAAATCATTTCTGGAATCTTACATTTAAACCTTTTAGGGTGCTACTAACCATAGGTAAATAAAACCACAAATGTGAAATTGTTCATGGTAAGTTGCCTGTTGCAGGGTTTTATGGTTGCAATGACTGGCAACGTCATTCTTAATTCAGAATATGCCATCACCCTAATTCCTGTCCTTTGGTTTCCCACACCCTCCTCTGAGAAGCCTGTCTCAGACCTCGTTCCCATGAGAGACATCCCCTGTCCTCACAAAGGGATTCTTGTCTGATTTCAGTTCTTCTAATTGGAGTTTAAGCAAACTGTTTCTTGCTCTAACCCAACTAAAGAAAAGCATGATTGTCCTCTATTTCACGATACCCTCACAGTTACAATACATGCTTAGATATTGTGAACATAAGATGTGATCCATTTTTTTTCCTAAAACCCTAGGGCTTCAAGGGGCTCAGAGAATTTTTAATTTATGTCATCCTTCCTTCAGACAGGACCACTCTAAATCAGCAAAGCACAGAAACATCCTGTGAGATCCACAGTGAGATTATTATTAGCCATTCTTTGTGAAGGAGGAAATCAAGGCAAGGCAAACTGGATGAGCAACCTCAAATAGTTTGTAACTAGCGCAATAAGGGCAGCAGGAGCCTGACTGACTCTAATAGTCTTTGCCTGCCAAGGAATCTAAGAAGTACTAACTATAAAGTCTTAACATTATAAAGGGGCAGGGACATGAGACTATTATCTTATAGACATCCCACTTTTCTGACACTATCTTCACTGTCCTGTTGATATCAAGGAATACAAACTAATTCACAGTCCCCTACAAGTACTGTGGTGGGAATTAATAACTACCTCAGACAGACACACTAGGACCACCCTCTACATGAGGCAAGACATGCCTCCTTCACTGGTTTCCTAATGGTGACTGCTTGTTCCATAAGCTCTCTAGGCATTCCCCAGGTCTTTGCAACAGGCAAGCAAAAGGGGAAGCATTGGCGTAACGCAGCCATCTACCAACCATCTACCAACCATGTGCCATTGGCAGGTTCCCTCCACGGTTTCCTGACCTCTGCACTGGGTTTAATGATGCTTGCCCAAAAGATAGGTCTTTAGCCTAACTCTCTGAACCAGTGAATGTTACCGTTCCTACAGGGTCCTTGCAGATATAGTTGTGTTTATAGATATAACCGTGTTAAAGATCTTGACATTAGGTTACTCTGGGTGTTTTAAATGGCCCTAAATCCATTGTGAAATGCCCTTATAGAAGAGATTCTTGAGTCTGGCGTGGTGGCGCACGCCTTTAATCCCAGCACTTGGGAGGCAGAGACAGGCAGATTTCTGAGTTCGAAGCCAGCCTGGTCTACAAAGTGAGTTCCAGGACAGCCAGGGCTACACAGAGAAACCCTCTCTTGAAAAAAAAGGGGGGGGGAGTGAGAGAGAGAAAGATATTCTTGGAAGAGACACAAAGAGAGAAGGAAAATTCTCCATGTGGACAGGGGTAGAGATGTGATCCTGCTACAAGTCTAGGAACATCTAAAGGGGAATATCTAAGGGAAGTGAAGATAAATTCTCTCCTTTGGGGCCTTCAGAATTGCTGTGGCCCTGCCCACAGCTTACAGATCCTGGCCCCCTATACTGTGAAAGAATATATTTCTTCTGGGGTTTTTGTTTTGGTTTGGTTTGGTTTGGTTTTGGTTTTGGTTTATTGGTGTTGTTTGTTTGAAGCCTCGGAGCTTCAAAGAAACTCATTGGTTACACATCCTTACGAACCAATAGTACCTCTCTAATGTCATGTTGTGCCAAACGTGGAACCCACCCCAGAGCTCATGTTCCATCCTAAGCTGGTTTTGCCTCTGCGATGCTGAAAGCAAGCATAAGCCCCTGCTCATTGTCCCTCTCTCTCTGAAGGCCGCTCTTTCACCCATGTTAGGATAATGGGTTTGCAATATCTGTTGAAGAATATGTTGAAGAACATATGACCAGTGGGCATTTTTCAAGATGATAGCCCCAAATGTTGCTCCAAACAAAGCTATATTGAACCCGAAAAGTTCAAAGCACTTTACAGATTCTGGTGCAAAACACGGCTGACATTCAAGCAGGACACACTGATAAATGTCCATTCTGACACTGGTGTGATGACAGTGACATCTGCCAGTGATGACAATGACATCTGATGTGGTGACTGACATCTGACAGTGATGGCATGATATGATTCAATACTGTCACTGTTCACCCCTGAAGACAGGCATGCAGAGAAATGTTAAATGTTGAGGGTTAGCAGTGTGGAGTGCTCAAACTGTGTTGAGGCGCATGTTACAACTTAGGAAACATGAAGGAAAGAAAGCAAGGATGGCAGGGAAGAGCCACAGTACAGCATCCTGCTGCTCTGGATTCCTTCATCCAGAACTGCTCCATTCATCTGCTTGGGCATGTGTTTCTTTGAAGAGAAGGGGAAATGAAAGCGTTATCATGATGCTTTTCAAACAATCCTAACAAACTTGTAAAGTAAAACTTTCAGGGATGAAAATTGAGGTCCACAGTATTTTAGCAACATAAGTGAAATTACCCATTAAGTGATATTTTACTGACTGACAGCCATGCCCAGAGTCTCAGACTCTGTGCATCTATCTGTTGCTTCTGTAGCCACAGCCTCAGTGCCTTGGCCTTACAGTGTTAGTACCTTGGTCCCCAGAACTCCTTTTCAGGTACAACAGCACCACACTCCAAAGAAGGTCCACATTATGGATAGCAGAGGATGTCGGGCAGGGTAATCAGAGCCCCTGTAGGAGGTGTGGTCTTCAACAGACCCAGGCAGCTTCCTGGCTGTTGCTATGGGAGGTGGTGTCCTTGCTAATCAGGTCTCCCTCTCCACTGTACCTTTCCCTTCCCAAGCACTAACACCCAGGCTTTATCTGACCGAGAAAATGTCCAGAGCATAGGGCCGTTGAGATAGTTCTCAGAACACAATGGCAAGGCACATTTTTTTCCCAGAGAAGATAGGAAGGAGTGGAACGAACATGATGACTACCAAGATGCTTCTAAGAACGAGGCTTTATCTACTCCAACCCAGCTCTAGATGCTTGGGCTGGTGTCATAACTGGTTGATCAGGTATTTGTGTAAAGTCCAAAGTGATCCAGAGACAAAGGCGCACAAATATGAAGACCAATATGAGATTCATCTGTCAAGGTGCACAAATATGAAGACCAATACGAGATTCATCTGTCAACCACCACAATGGATTGCCAGTAAAGAACAGGCTTAGTGGCACACATCTGGAATACCAGGACTTGGGAATAGAAATTCAGGAGGATCAGGAGTTTGAATCTGGCTTAAACTACATGGCCAAACCCTGTCTCAAGCTGGAGAGGTGGCTTAGCACTTAAGAGTACTTGGTTCTCTAGGAGAATGGCACAAGCAGTTCTGTTCCCAGCACCCACACAAGGCAGCTCACAACAGCCTGAAACTCCAGCTCCAGGGGAACTAATGCCCTCTCCTGGCCCTTTGGGTATACAAGTACTCACAGACATAGACATAGACATAGACATAGACATAGACATAGACATAGACATAGACATAGACATAGACATAGACATAGACATAGACATAGACATAGACATAGACAGACATAGACATAGACATAGACATAGACATAGACATAGACATAGACATAGACATAGACATAGACATAGACATAGACATAGACACATAATTTTAAATAAATAAATCTTTTTTAATAAATAAATATATATACAATAAATGTCTGGAAACCAGAAGTGTGTTACCAAACCCCTACTATGGAGGGTTCACATGGTCAAACTGGAATGTCTGTATGGGGTCTTCCCTCAGGGAAACCTAATTCTGTAAGCAGGATGCTATGCATCTCTTACAAACGAGGTGGATATGAGAGCCCAATAATCATCCTAAGGAGAAAAGGAAAGAGGGAAGAGTTACAAATAAAGATAGCACGGGAAAAGGAAGGAACAGAGAGGGAACAGAAAAGAGAAGAAGGGAAGGAAAAAGAGAGGATACCAAGTAAGTACTACAGGGTCAGGGATGACCAAATAAATAGTATGTAAGTAATTCCCAGAAAGGAGTATCAGCAAGACAATTAGTGACGTTAGGCTTAACTGTGCCTAACATCTATTGAGTCTCCACTACCTGATAAGATTTGGGAATTCCTTTTTCCAAAGTGCCTCAAGGTCTGAATAAATAATAGCTCCACTTCATGGGAAAAAAAAAAAAAAAACTTGAGTTGAAACACAGGAAGACTGTGTCCTCTGCCAGACGAATTCAGCTTTGGGACACCATGGGCAAGTGAAGTGATGTTTGACTCTAAGTCCTCGTGTTTTCCGTCCATCTCCAGCCACACAGGACAAGGAAAGAAATCATGAGTAAGCTCAAAGGAAAACAGGGATTGTTGCAAACAGCAGCAACTGAAATCACAGCAAACTTAGGACCATTAACAGAAACAGAGGTTTCTGGAATGTGCAGTATATACGGAATGCTTACTGTCCAGGTGAAGTTCTAAGAGCTTCACACAGATCACCTCCTTATGCCCTAAGGATAATACTGTGAAGAGCCAAGTAGCATCCTTCCAGAGAACAGGAAAAAAAAATTGAGGCAAAGAGAAGTTGCCCAAGATACATAACTAGACAATCATGGAAGAAGACTGAAAGTCTATGTTCTTAGTCACCTTGTACTTAAGGAAGTTTGTCATGAGCAGGCTGGAAGGGCTGGTCACCCAGAGCATCCCTTCAAATGGCCAGATATCTGCACTCAACCCTTCTGCAGAAAGAAAAATTGGATTGTGGTCAAGTAACTGTTCTTACAGAAATAAACACCGGGGTGGGGGGGGCGGGGGTGGGGGGGGCGGGGGCGGGGGGGGGGGGTCAAGTGTTCTCAACACAAACAGGTGACAAATGTCCTAAGTGGTGGATATACCTGACTATTACACATCATTGCACCTGCTGTGAAATGTCACTCTTCTATTTCATAAATGTGAATCACTCTTTTATCAGTTGAAGATTCAAAATAAACAAGTGGCTAAGGAAAAATCAAAACAGTGAGCAGAGAAGTTGTCCACCAGAAAAAACCCAGCTACGTCAGCCACCACATTCTACTCATCCCACTGAGTTAAAGAAAACTCATGTTTCATGGTCACGGCCAACATGTGATCACAGTAGAGGGTCTTGGGGCTGAGGAGTTGGCTTAGTGGATGCAGTGCTTGTTGCACAAGCATGAAGACCAGAGTTTATATCCCGATCCCTCAAATAAAAGTTGGTCAGACTGTCTGCCTGCAATCCTAGCCTTCAGGGGGATATGATGGGGGGCAGGGACTCTCAGGGCAGGGTGCTAGCAAGACTTCAGGTCCTTAAATCACAAGCTCTGTGTTCAGAGAGACTCTGCCTCAATTAATCAAGTAAAAAGTGATTGGGGAAGACAACTGTCATCAAAATCTAGCCTGTACATGAATGTACATGCATGTATCCACATAACAGGCAAACACATTTACACACATGCATGCTACCACCCACACATACATACTTGGAAAGAAGGGAGGAAGGAAGGGAGGGAGGGAGGGAGGGAGGGAGGGAGGAAGGAAGGAAGGAAGGAAGGAAGGAAGGAAGGAAGGAAGGAAGGAAGGAAGGAAGGAAAAAGGTTCTTTGTGGAACTGTGGGGGGCAAGGGATGGCTAACAGAAGAACACTGGCATTTGGAAACGAAGCATAAAATCTACAGACTGACTGATAGCTGGCCAGTGAGAAAGAAACCATAGAAGGCTGGATGCTGGAGGAGCTGACTGTACCCTAGGAAGTCAAGGCCAGCCTTTCTCCTGTTTATTCATCACCCTCTACATACCCACAGCAGAGGAGTTCCTAGCCCAGGGAGTTCCTAGGGAGAAGGTACAGAAGAAGCCCGTTCTCATGGAACTCAAACTTAGGAGTTTCCAGACTGTCCTATTTAGAAATCTTCAAGAAGTTCTCTGGACTGATGGAGGGTGCTACCTATCAAAAGGAGACTTAGTGTGTTAGCTCTCTTAACTCCATACACCCCTTCCAAAAACAAAGAGCAGAGCTATGGGGATGTGCAGCAAAGAGTATGAATTTGTCAACCCTTGTATAAGACGCAATGCATCATGGGAGTACAAAGCCAAAACAAGCCTGGCTAAGACACGAGAGTGGAGAAAGGCAATAGGCAAAGAAAACATAGATGTTATTCCCAAATTTAAGCAAGTGATTTCCTCCTCCCAAAAAAAGACATTTAGGAATTTTATTTGGGAACGTTAAAGATATGCATTTTAAAAAGCACTTTAGAGGCATGCTCAGTTTAAGGTTAGAGTTGAGGAAGGAAAGACAGCAGATACATTTTTGCAAGTTTAGCTCAAGGTCACAGAGCACATGTTTAAAAGGTTAAAGTGACAAGACCGCTTAGGAGCACTCTCAGTATATGTGATAATGATTGTGGGCAGAAGCCTGCTCAGTACCCCTCATAAGAACAGTGGACGGGGACATCTCTGAGCATGCTGAGCCTGAATCATAAAGATGGTAGACAGAGACAAGATGCCCTTGGGCTTGATCCAGATGAACTATATGGTTTTAGCTGAAAACAAAAAGAAAAGGACACTTTGATGGTCTATGATATAGGAGTTAGTCCCTAAAGGTGCCTGGTGCCTTTAATAAATAACACACATGCTCCCAGTGACAGATGAAAGAAATTGTTTTCATGTCACACAACTAAGAAAGAAAGACTCAAGGCTGGATACTGCCTTTTCTTCCTTCTGAAACAAGAAAGTGTGTCTAGCTTCACAAATTCACGGATGAAAAACAGCCAAGGCCCTGAGACTTCAGGTGAGAAAATGCTAGAGCAAGTCAATAATGCGGATCTCAGGCCCCCACCTCAGCCCGTTGCTCCTGCTGGGCAGTTTGTGGACATGCCTGTTTTCCCCTCAGTAGATGGCAAGTCCCTTGAAGAAATGAATGGGTCCAGCATCCCTTCTGACATCACTACTGTGCCCAGTCCAAGGATGGCCTCTGGAGACATTCATTGTGGCTGGCTTCTTTGTTGAAAGAGCCACTTGTAAGAATGCATGGCTTTCTTTCACTTCTGCCCTTCCTTGATCCTGCTACAGAAGTATAGTGCTTATGGCTCCACAGCAAATTGTCACTAGTTCCATTAACACATTCAATCCTTTCCCTCTTTTAAAGCTTGTCTCCCATGCCATCTTTCCAGGTAAACACTCTGTATTCACACTGTGACGCTCCCCTGTGCCCATGTCCCATGCCACTCAGCCCCTCCCACTTAGGTATCTCCTCCACAGCCTTATCATTGCCCTGAGGACCTGTCAGGCACCTTTGTATCTCTAATACATGCTGGTGAGCAAATATTTAAAGAAAGCATGCGTGAAGAAAGGCTGATTTAGTCAATGAATAAATAAATACAGAGATCAAATGACAGGGAGGTGACATGTGGGAACCCAGGAATTAAAAGGCAGTAAGAGGCTCCAAACTCTAACCCGAGCTTCAGTCCTGAGTTTTGTGTGATCTCCGTGAAGGTGCTTCTGTTCTCATGGCTTTCTTTCCACTCAAAGATACCCAAGGAACCCTACATCCCACCGCAGAGATATATGCACGCTCGTGTTCATAAAGGCACTATTCACAATAGCTAAGAAATGGAACCAACCTAGATATCTGCCAACAGATGTGGAGATAAAGAAAATGTGGGATATACGTGCAATGGAATTCCATCGTGAAGGTAAATGAGACCATAGCATTTCCAGATAAAGGGATATGACTTGAAATCATCATTACATAAAACAAACCAGGCTCAGAAAGCCATATTGTAAATTTTATCATATATACAGAAGCTAGACTTCAATGCGTTTCCATGAAATATTATATATGCATATATAATGTGTGAGCATAGATTATGAAACTAGAAAGGAGATCATGAGAGAAGAAGGATGGAAGGTAGCAATAGAATATGTGTGACATGAACGCAGCAGGGGGCAACTGGTAGGAGCAAGGTGAGCTTGGTAGGAGAGGGGCAAGAGGAGATGGGTGGGGGAGGGGGAGAGAAGGATCAACAAAGGCAATGTACGAAAATGCCCTAATAAAGCCCATTATTTGCATGCCAATTTTTTTAAAGAAGCTAACCTGTTTTTCTTTCTTTTTTTTGTTTATAGAACTACACAACCACTTTATTGCAATTGTGGCTTTCTTCATACTAACCTGTTTTTCTTAAAAGAAGGACTCAGACTTGAATTGTCACAACTCCCTGTGAATGAAAGATGTCCTTGGACAAACCGCATTAACGGATGTTTTGTGCCTCTGCCCTTGAAAACAACAATTAGCCTCACCCAGCTCTTATCATCAGCAACAGACCCTTCTCTACCCTCATCTGCACCAGAAACACCACTGTCTCAAGAGAGACCTCCTTGGGGTGTTGGCGAACAAAAGTGCCTGTCACATCTGGTCACTCTCCCCTGACATGGCCTGCCCTTGGGAAACATGAATGAACTGTGAACACTTGAGCCTCTTGAAGTCTAGAAAGACGGCCACTGCTCTCTTGAAACGGTTGTGCAATCCCATGCTGCTATCAGGGCTGACAAGGAGGCCACTCCTAGCCTTGGACCCTTCAGCTAGGTTCAACTCCAGGTCAAGTCAGGGGCCCCCAGCAGCTTAGGGGCACAGGATCCACAGGAAGAAATTCCAGGACTTTGCCAGAAGCTAACAACAGTTCCCAGCTGTTCCCAGCCGCCTCCTGCCATTCATGCCTTTTAGAGTGGGGGTCTTTGCACAAATTTCATCAGAAGGAGGGTCAGATGGACGCTTTTGCCTCTGGGTCAGGGCACAGGACAGGCCATGGAGAAACAACAGCCTCTTTGTTGCTGTCAGCTCCTGCACAGACCCTTGACAGAGACCTCCCTCTTCCTGGATCTCTTGGGGACCATGACACCAGTTGTACTGCTATGGCTAGCCTTATGTAGTGACTTTAAGCCTCTCCTGCAAGCTCAAGGAGGGCCGATAGCCTTGCTCTGCAGTTCCTCTGGGACACATGCTACAGAACTCTCTTATCAACGCAGTTCTTGATCAGGGCACTGTTGAGTGGTAGCAAAGCAATGTTCACCTTAGAATAAACGTTGCTTGCCGTGGCTTCTTCTGCTCTCTTCCTCACACAGCCCACCATATGCCACCTCACTCCCGCCCCGTCAAACTGTTGGACCTCTTTTTATTCATCATCTAGGACTCAGTTTTTAAGTCCCCACTCAGATATACCCTTCCTTCTAATATATCCATCCATTCAGTGTCTA